>NW_005842165.1:737168-742196 GCF_000455745.1 Alligator sinensis | reverse complement strand
CAACTTAGGAACTCACCTGTGTGTATGTGTAGGTGGGTGGTATGTGTGTGAATTAGTGAATACACATATATATACATATATAGATATCATTGTGTGTGTGTGTGGTATATAAATTAGTAATCCACGTATATGTGTTGGATGTGCAGGTGTTGGTAACTGGTAACTGATTCTGTCTAAATGTGGTGTGTATAGTGTGTATGGACTTAAACTGGTGCTAAGTATGCATGAACCTAGACTGGTTATTTTAAATGTGTGTGTATCTAAGTTGCTAGTGTGAGTGTGTGTTTGTGTGTGTGTGTGTATATGACATTGTGTGCCTGCTATACAAGTTAGTGATCTGTGTCTAACTTTTGGGGTGTATAGTGTATGTGCTTGAATTGGTGATAAGTATGCATGTGCCTAGGCTGGTTTGGATGTGTATGTGCCTGAGCTGGTAGTATGTGTGTGTATGCACCTAATTGATTTGTGTGTGTTTTGTATGTGTGCAATTGTGTCACACCCTCCTATCTAACAGTGCAATATTGAGATCCTGAGAGTTGGCCTGACCCCCCAGGGCAACACTGGCACACCCTGGGCAAAATCCGCAGCCTTTGC
This sequence comes from Alligator sinensis, assembly GCF_000455745.1. Lineage (NCBI taxonomy): Eukaryota > Metazoa > Chordata > Crocodylia > Alligatoridae > Alligator > Alligator sinensis. Next base: position 741,602 of record NW_005842165.1, on the reverse strand, counting down.
TTTAGTCAATACCTAATGCCTCTGAGGAAGGCAAAAAAATAACCCTGCTGCCTGTAGTACCAGGAGGGGAAAAAATTATCTCCCAGCCCAATGTTGTAACCAGCAAAATCCAGAAGCATAGGGAAAATCATAGTAGAATATAGATCATCCTTGAGCAATGCCTATTCAACTTCTTGAACACCTCCAATGATGAAGAGGCCCCAACTTTTCTAGACAGTCATTTCCACTGTCTCACTGTTCTACTAGTAAAGACTTTTTTTTTCCAGATATCTTATCTTTTTAATTCCTGCACCCAAATCATTAATGGACACATTAAAACAGCATCAAGCCCAGGACAGAACCCTGTGGGACTCCATTTGAAACCTCCTCCCATCCCAATATGGATCTATTTATAATTACCTTTTGCTTGTGGCTATCCACCTAATAGTAGTTCTGTCTAGCCCACATCTCACCAACTTGTTTATGAGAAGGTCATGTGAAACCTTGTCAAAAGCCTTGCTGGAATCCAGATACACAATATCCACAGCATTTCCTTAGTCCACTCAAATACTTAGTATGTCAAAGAAGGATATCAGGGTTTTTTTACATGATTTATTCTTATTAAATACATGCTGGCTGCTTGTGATCAGCCTTTCTTCCTCCAGATGCTTGCAATGATGTGTTTTTGACATAAAAAACAACACCATCAACTCTTCTCCCAACCCTTCCCTTCCAAAAAAGTGTAACCCTTAGTGTTGACATTCTAGTCATAAGATCTGTCCCACTACATCTCTGTGATACCAATCAGGTCATAGTTCTTTTCACATGCTGCAGCTTCCAGCTCATCTTGTTTATTGCCCATACTGCTCACATTTCTATACATACATTGGAGGTATTTCACATTTTAACCTACGTGCTTTCCTTTTGTACCTGTTGTTGATGTCCTATAGGTCTCTAGCATTTTCTAGAGTTGAGCTGCTTCTTCCAGTCCTTTACTTTCTGTATTGTTTGCTCTGTTGCTAGAGAGTTTTGTTCAACATCCCCCATGGAACCTAGTTTAAAGCCCTCCTTAATAAGTTGGCCAGACTACGCCCAAAGTTTTTCTTTCTAGTTCTGATCAGAGGGTACCATTTTTATGCCCAAGGCATGGCAGAAGAGGTATCATGATAGTAACTTGGGAGACCAAAATGGGAGCAAATAGGACATATATGGCCTCTAGGTAATGTCCCAGGTGCTTAAAGGTGGGTCCTATCAGTTAGGCACGTATGAACATCAAGGTTCCCTCCAAGCTCAGTGCATGGCATGGTTTTAAAACATGCGTGCCCGCACAAACTTATTAATGCAGTGCCCGCCTGAAGAGGAGTTGGGCTGTGGCTTCCCAGAAAGAAGCTGGCCAACGAGCTGGGCGCAGAGCGCAGCGGAGGCACTGGGGCCAGCACGGGACACTTACCAGAGGTAAGCTCAGGCAGTGACTCCTCCCTCAGGCATCGCTTCTCCCAGGGGTTTCACCGCCAATCTCAGGGGTGCACATGCACCCTTGTGTACCCCCTACATGTCTTCAATGCCCCTAGCAGTCTGTTTGTAGCCACCTGTTCCATTTCATCTGCAAGAATGTGAGCTCTTTGTGGGAGAGGGTGATTTGCCAGCCCATGTTTGTGCAGTGCCAGGACAATGTGCTCCTAGGTCCTGCTGCAATACAAAAAGGACATGTAACATTACAGCCTATTCCCTTTCCTCATTAGAATTTATGCAGAAGAGAACAAAGACACAAAAAGAGCTGCGAAATATGAAACATGCCAAAGCTTCTTAGCTATTGCAGGCAGGTGGGGAGATGTCCCATTGTTTCCATCTCAGAACTAGCTCTTGCTGTAACTTCTGGTAGCATGAAGGGATCAGCAGTGAAAGTACACTTGTTTCAGTTGGCACCTGTGTAATCACACAGAACCAGAGTCAGCACAGTCTGCTTCCTCTGCCAAAATCCAGCACTACTCTGCTCCTCTGAATTCTGTACTTAGAAGTACTTCTCTTGCAGGGGTGCTTTGGGGAGGATCAATTTTCCACAGGAACTAGAAACCCAATTTCCCCCCCTGCTTTTCCCTTAGCACCCTACCCCCTTCCTTTCTTTTTCTCCCTATTTTTATTTTTGAAACTCTCTGGGAACCCTCACATTAACTGCAGTTTGGAGAAGGCAATCAAGCTATTTCTAGGCAGAGAACTAATTTAATGCATGGATGACTTTAGCTCAAAAGAAGAAATAAGGACAATCAGGCATCCTAAGGGAGCAGAATAATAGGGTAATTTGCACAAGATGAGGAGGAAGGGAGAGAAGGACGGGTAGTTCTTTTGCATAATCTGCTTTATAAATCTTTTGCTGCTCCCTTTTTTCTACCCATCCATGTTTTCCCAGCCTTTTTGTGTTAAGACATGTTGTTTCACCAATGCCATGACTTGTTCCTATGGGATGGGAATTGGGGAATATTTAATTTAGCTGCACAGGTGTGCCCTATTGTTTAAACCAAACTCAGAGGTGATTAAAATCCATGCCATCTAACAACTTGTGGTGCATGCATACTTCTGTGTTGGTTTCTGATCATGTCTTCATAGAGAAGTGTCTGCTGGAGATGGGTAGAAGCTAGAATTTCTGCTTCATGGGAAATTCAATTATTTCAATCTTTTTCTGAAGCCAAATTTCTGGGGGGAAAATTCCCATCTTGGGCCATTCAAAACATTTCCTGGAGCTTCTGACACATTTTATTTTGTATTTGTTTGAAAAGAAAATAAACATCAACATGAATACTCATTTTGATAAGCATTGAAATGTTACACTCCAAAAATGTCTAAACAGAACACTTTGACATTATCAAAACACCTCATTTCAGTACATTTATTTGTTTTCAAAATGAAATTCAGTTGACATAGACACCTTCCAAGGGGAACAGGTGCTTTTGACATAATAAAAAAATGTTCCATCTGAGATTTTTCACCAGGTCTACTATCTGTCCTGAAAAAGCTACTTCCACATTTGGGATATGATGACCTATTCCCTCCCATGGAAGCACAGAAAGCAAACCATGCTGGAGGCCAGGTCCAAATCATTACTCTGTGGTCAACCTATCCAGCGAAGAATTGTGGAGAGCAAATCACTCTATTGGTGACACCTTTGGTGTGTCAAGTAGTTATAACTGTCCTGCCCAACACCTCAGTTATTGTTTGTGATCTGGAACTACTTATGAAAAAGACAAATTCAATGGGTAAGTAATTCTCCTGTGAAACAAAGGGCATGGAGGATCCAAACTCAAGTCCTGTAGCCTCTGGGATGACAAGATTCTGGAATAAGGTTCCATGCCCACCTGGAATAAACTCTGGGGGCACCAGAGTGTTAACAGTGATGGCTTGTCTGTGGGTACAGTAAGCAGTTTCCTATTAATGCAGGTTTTATCCCCAGTGCATGACAGCATTTGGATGAAAACGTTTTCACTGGCATTTGCCAATTTGTTGGAATCAAAATATTTTGCAGAGATGGTTTGATGTTGACAGAGCTTTACAAACTGCAGATCAATTTCTGACAAAGCTCTTTCCCCCCCAGCTTATTTTCAGGGGACACCTGCAGGTCACCTCCCAAGCTCCTTGGCAGTCTGGGGAGCCCAGAATTCCAGTGCTCCAGAGCTGACTTGGAGCGGAGGCTCCTGGCTTCCAGACTCCTGGGCCAGCTGAAAGTCCCATCTCCCAGGCTCCCAGGTCCTCGACAGGCTTCCAAGTGAAACTTTCATTTTGAACCATTCAGTTTTATTTGTTTGGGTGTTTTCTAATCATTTTTTAATTTTAACTCTGATTTTTTGTTTTCATTCCAAATCCTGGAACCAAAAACAACAAAACAAAACAAAATCCAAACTGGCCTTTAAGCCTAAAAATCCTTCCTGAAATGGAGGATTTACACCTAGCTTTGTACATGTTTGTGCTCTTTGATCAGGACCTTCCTGGAGTGGCTCATTCATGTAAGCTGTCATTTGTTGCATCTGTTCTCTTATCACTTGCATGTCTGTACCAAGCAGACTGAGGTGGGGTGGCACTGGCTAAGACCTGTGCCACAACTGGGCTTAACAGCCCTACCTGCTCTCTTGCGTAGGCAGTTTAGCTCAGGATGGAAGCTGAAGTTGAGATGTTTTGCCTTGTATTCATGCTGTGATGAAACAGCTGACAGTCCTTAAAACTCTGAGCTGAAATTTCTAAAGCCAGCTAAGGAATTTGACCCCCACACCCGTAATAATATTGAAAGGAGAATTGGATATGCAATGAACTGCTTTGAAAATTCCCACCTCTGCTGTACAGTAGTAGAAGGAGCTTGCTTCAGAGCCTACCTTTGTGGGTTGGGGACCCCCTCTGGTTCTTTCAGAGTTGTTAGGGTCTTCTCCTTCCTTACCCCTCCACCCAGTGAAATTCTAGGCCTTCCACTCC
>NW_005842165.1:732930-737158 GCF_000455745.1 Alligator sinensis | reverse complement strand
TGCTGAAGTGTTTTTCGCAAGTAAGGAAGAAATTATTATTGTATGGAGAACCAACTTTGCAGAGGACATCTCTTCCCCCCTCCCACGACCCCCACTTTACCTGAGAATGCTGAACTCCCAGCCACCCAAAAGGTATAGGATCTGAGTGGGAAGTCACCCCAGTATGATACATCTCCATGACCTGGGCTGATAGGAGATCATGGAGATGCACCTCCAATGAGGCTGTAATAGCTGTGGTAGCCCTGTCCTCTTCTGTTTGCACTGCATTGTCTCTAGAACCAGGTCAAAGCCAAATCTGTGAATTATATAGTGTTGGGGCAGAGGGTCTGTAGCAGGCAGGTAGAGGGAAGGATCTCTTTAGTGAATTATCAGTCAAGGGAGCATATGCATGTATGTGTGGGGTGGCTGTATGGCAGAGGGCCTGGGAAAGGGACCCAAAAACCTCAAATTAGACCCAAATCCTTAGCAAAAGAATGGTAAATAAGAACCTGTTCCCCTTTCCTTTCCTTCCCTCTGTCTAGATCTGCAAGATCTGCCGGGAGAGGAGTTTGTTGGCTGTATTCCAGACATGCTTCTCTTTTCTGACTGGCATACATAAGCAGGAGGCAGGAGCTCACTCAGGGAATGGATTGACTCTTCCAGCCCTTTTATTATGCTGGTCTGGCATTTGGATTTACAGCCAGTCCAGGGATGCTACATCCAGTTTAATGCTGCATCTGTTTGGGCTTTATTTATTTATTTCTCAGCCGTTTAACAAATGAAATCTGATTATGGATTTCTTAACTCCGCTGCCTGGAGAAAGTCTTAGTAAATAATCATTAATAATGCATCATCCTCTGAAACCCCTCCCTTGCCTCCGCCAAAGCTCTCAAGGCAACTCACAGAACTTTCACGAGAGCATTGTAATAAGCCATAAATAAAAACAAAATCAGTCAGTCCATCAACTAGATGGCATTGTAACAGATCAAGGGCCACCCAGGGCTTTATAGTGGTTGCTATGCTGCACTAAATAGCAGCTTAAATTCAAAAGCAGCAGATGTACTAGAAAATAAACCCTTTAGGGATCCCAGATGCCCAGCAACTGAGAGAGCAAAGGTGGTCTTGTGGGGTGGAGGGGAGCTGGGCTGAGAGCCCTGTTTTTCCCCTTGGCCTTGCCACCACCTGCCATGTAACAAGGCTCTGTGTCGCTCTGCGCTTTGACTTCCATTCTCTGTCTCATCTGTTAATATCTATATTGTAGTCATGCTTAGGATCCCCCAGTCATGGACCAGGAGTGGGCAAAGCCTGGACGACAGGCCAAATCGGGCCAGCAGTGGACTCCATTTCCCTGCAGCCCCTGCCCACGTGGCTGGGGCCAGTTTCCATGGAGACCCCAGCACCAGCTGCTCTGTGATCACGCAAGACCGGGGTTTCTGTGGAAACTGGCCCCAGCAGCGCTGGCAGGTAGCAGCAGTACCATCCTTTTCCTGGTGAGGGGGCTGAGGGGGGCTATGCTGCAGGCAGGAGTGGAGCAGGCTCAGGTGCCAACATCTGTGTGCTGGGAAGGGTGGCTACAGGAAATTTTGAAGTGACTATAGCCCCCCAAGCCTCCCTAGCACCACCCCTGCTGGAAGGGTGCGCGGCAGGGTGCGGAGCTGCTCCACAGCCAGGCTGGGATCTTGTGGCAGGGACAGCGTGGTCTGGAGCTGGGGCACAGCCGTGATCTGCAGCCTGCATGCCCCAGGCAGGGGCATGACTCCCAATGGCAAAACCCTCCTCCATACTTTGTTTCTCCTTGTGCTGGCTTAACTGAGGTTTGCAAGATCCTGGTTTACACCAAGCAGATGAGGTCACCAGCTCATTAGCCTCAGTCTTACCCTGGAGTCCCTCCCCACTAGCTGCTCCAAACTAGCCTTCTCCAGCTGGTCTACTAATGCAACATGGGGTGAACTGCTGCTCCCCCTCTGCCATTCCAACCCCTGCCAGTACACTTCAATCATGAACTGCAACCTCTACTAATCTGGTTCGGTGGCCCTGCTTTTCAAAGTTCTTTCAACAGAAAAGTCTCTTTTCAGCTTCTTAGTATTTCTTCTTGGATTGTGCCTCTTACAGGTCTAGGCACAGAATCCCCAATATGCTTAAGAAAGAAAAACTGAGAGCAACAGAGATGTACAGAGATGTGAAAAGGAATGGGGAGAAATCAGAAGCTGAGCACAGCTTGAGTTCGAAGAGGTGGCTTGCATCTGACAAAGTAGGTTGTTACCTATGAAAGCTACTGCCTCTCTGCACTAGTTAGTTTCTAAGATGCAACTCTGCCCTGCCCTCTGTCCATTCCAGGTCAAACTATTTGTTTGTTTGCATCAAATTCACTGGATGAGTTCCAGTGGAAAAAAGTATGTGGCAAAACCCTGTATATGCTTTTGGGAGGCATTTTCAAAGCAGAACTTTCAGATTTCTCCATTTAAATCTGTGTCATTTTTAGAAGTCTACCAACGTTTGATTTTTTTTTAAAGTGACAAGTATGGTTAGATTTTAAGTGATCTTTTCCCCCAGTGTTTGTTTCTCAAAAAAAAGTTTTAAAAAAACAACCAGAAGGGTGTTTCAGGTTGGTCCCAAACTACTCTTTTTTTCTGAATTCAGCCACGAACTGAAAAGATCAGTTTTCATACAGAACAAAATTCAGGTCAAAGCAGTTCTGCTCTTGTAGCAGTGGCAGCAGCTGGACTACTGACAACAGCACAGTGTCTGGGAGACCAGCAGGAGCTAGTGCTTGTGGCTGGTGCCCTAGTCATCCCCCCACATGGACAGATCTAGGATTTTGAAAAGAGGAGTGTGGATGGTTCAGTTTCATAGTTGCATAGTTGATAGGGTTGGAAGGGACCTGAGCAGATCATCAAGTCCAACCCCCTGCCATGGGCAACAAAGTATGCTGGGATCAAACGATCCTGGCTAGGTGTCTATCCAGCCTCCTTTTAAAGACCCCCAGGGTAGAAGCGAGCACCACTTCCTATGGAAGTTTGTTCCAGATCCTAGCCACCCTGACTGTGAAGTAGCACCTCCTGAGATCTAGCCTGAATCTACTCTCCATCTTCTTATGGCCGTTATTTCTCATTACTCTTGGTAGTGCTCAGGGGAACAGGGACTCTCCCATTGCCTGCTGGTCTCCCTTGGCCAGTTTATAGATGGCTACCAGATCCCCTCTCAGCCTTCTCTTCTGGAGGCTGAACAGGTTCAGGGCTCATAGCCTCTCCTCGTAGGGCCTGACCTGCTGCCCCCTGACCATGTGGGTGGCACTCCTCTGGACCCTCTTGATGGGTCTGAAGTGCGGCACCCAGAACTAGATGCAGTACTCCAACTGTGACCAATGTCATACAGAGGGAGAGGATCACCTCCTTGGACCTGCTCATAATGCATCTGTGGATGCATGGCAAGGTGCGGTTAGCCTTCCTGACTGTATCCCCACATTGGCGGCCCATGTTCATCCTGGAGTCTATAATGACTCCAAGATCCTTTTCTGCCTCTGTGCTGATGAGAAGGGAGTTCCCCAGCCGGTAGGTATGCTGCTGGTTCTTTCTGCCTGGGTGCAGTACCCTGCACTTGTCAGTATTGAATCCCATCTTGTTCTCATCCTCCCACCCCTGTAACCTGTCCAGATCCAATTGCAGCCTGTCCCTCCCTTCTAGTGTGCCCACTTCCTCCCACATGTTAGTGTCATCTGTGAATTTGAACAAGGTGCTTTTCACCCCCTCATCCAAGTTGCTGATGAAGATGTTGAACAGTGCAGGCCTGAGGACTGAGCTCTGGGGGACCCCACTGCCCACATCCCATCAGGTCGAAAATGACCCGTCCACTACCACTCTCTGGGTGCGGCCCTCCAGCCAATTGGCAGCCCATCTGACTGTGTAGGCATCAACACCACAATCTCCTAATTTTTTTATGAGAATGGAGTGAGAGATAGTGTCGAAGGCCTTCCTTAAGTCCAGAAAGATTACGTCCACCGCAACACCTGTGTGCATCAATACAACAGATATTTTTCTCCAGTTAGAGGAACTAGAATATTTACTAATATGCTAGGGATACTAGGGGCTTACAGCTATATTATTCAGTTAAAGATTAAAACAAGACTAAATACAACTTTATTGAAACTGTCACGGCGGGGTCCTCGCGGAGGGCCGTGTGCTCCTTAAGGTCCCTCGCTCCGTGTCAGGCCGGCCCAAGGCACCCTCTAATTCTCGCCCGCCACGTCTTG
>NW_005842165.1:730625-732372 GCF_000455745.1 Alligator sinensis | reverse complement strand
CCCAATATGGCGCTCCCCCTCTTCGGGGCTCGCTGTGCCCCTTGTCATGCCCCCTCTGGGGTAATATGGCACTCCCCCTCTTTGGGGCTTGCCGTGCCCGCCTCGGGCTTCTCAATAGACCAATGTGGCGCTCCCCCTCTTTGGGGCTCGCCGTGCCCGCCTCGGGCTTCTCAATGCTGCCCTACTCTGGGGCTGGGGTCTATGTACCCCGTATACAACCCGGGGTCTGTTCCCCGCCCGCAACCCACTGGTTGCGCTCAGGGGCCCCACACCTCTGGGGTCCCTATGAGGCCTCCTCCAACCCCTACAGCCTCACCCAAGCCTCTGGTCTAATATGTAAGCCGACCATAAACTAGAGCCTCCTGGCTGCAACGCAAACCTAAAGCCTCCTGGCTAAACCATAGTGCCCAATCCTCTCAGGGCTATAGTGAGCTGTACTTGCAAGTCAGGCTTCTACCCATATCTCGGCCGAGGGAGCTCCTGCCTCTCCGGTTGCTGGCAGGGAACTGCCAGCCTGGTCTCAGCCCTGGGCTTTATAAGGGCCAGGCCCTGCCTCCTACAGGCAGCTGGCTCTCCTTAGTTGCCCCGGCAACCCGCAGCTGTGCCCGTTACCCTAGCAACCCTCATCTGGGCTCGTTATGTCCTGCCAGGGCTCTCTCTCCCTGGCAGTTTCTACTCCCTAGGAGCAGAGCACCGAGGTGCTCTGCGACAGAAACGTATATTAATTTCCTAGATTATATTCTAACTTTAAAAAAACTAGGCAAAATAGTCAAAAGACACTGTTTTATTAGTCCTGTAGTCATTATAATTAAGTGTACATCCTAATCAGATTCATAACACAAAATCTAGCCTTTTTCAGCATCTTGACAGAACATCCAACACCTCACTGTTACTCATTTCCACGCCTAAATTAATGTACACCTAAGTTAAAATTACCACATCTGAGTTAAGATTTTTAGCTAAAACTAAACCTAGTCTGCAGGGCTGTGCTATACAAAAGAGACATTACCAGGAATGGCTATCAGACAGAAAAACTGCAAAAGAAAGGATAGTTTGATTAATGGAACAACAAGAGCATTAAAAAGAAGAGACCTTCCTTAACATCTAGGGAGTGAAAAGAGAATAGCAGGAATCAGATAGATTTTAATACGTCATTAAGTCAATTGACCCCTTCAGCACTCTGACTCCTACTCCACCCAAACATTAAAATCAACTGCCTGAGAGGGACATCAGAATTTCTACTCAAAGGAGAGTGCAACTCTACTACTGCATCCCGCCTGGATCCATACTACCCCACCACTGCCCCTTAGTTAGTCTGCTGGTTAACATACACAGGTTTTAAAAACAGCATTGCATCATTTAGTTCCAGGTTAATGCTCTGTAATCCCCTCTCTCAGGCATTTCTGCCTTTGGTTGGCAGTAGCAGCCTTCCTCATTCCATTTGGGGAGAGAAGGCTCTGAGATGTGTAAAGACAGTGCCTGCTTAACATCTCAACTTCAGGATGCAGACACCAGCAAGGAGCTTATGTCTGATTTCTGTGAAGGCCTCTGGTTTTGGCACTTCTATGTTATAATGCAGCATTTAGCTACGCAGTATTTTCTAATGGACACCGCTAATTGATGTTAAACTAGCTAATGGGCCCAGATTTGCACTATCCCCCCATGAGTGCGTTTGCGCTGAGGTTTATGTTTTTAGCTTCTGAGCAAAATGGGATTTGTATGCTAGTAGCAGGACTCACAATCCCAG
>NW_005842165.1:716787-730615 GCF_000455745.1 Alligator sinensis | reverse complement strand
GCCCCTGCTCTCCCCAGCCGATGTGTAGCAGGCTCCACAAAATAGGGTATAAGTAGCACACTATTAGCAGCCATATTTGCACATGACTGCACTGTCAATAAAGAGTTCACACTCACATTTGCTTAGGCAGGTATACACTGTGAATCCATGGATTTACCCTACTGCAAAACTGTTGCAAGCAAAAGGAGAATCAGATCAGCCCAGGCCAGTGGAAGCCACATGGCCTCTTGCCAGTGCCAGGCACCACTTATGTTCCCATTCTCCCAGAATTGCTGTATCATGGCAAGGTGTCTAGCATCCCCATGCCCTGCTTCTATGTGAAATAGACCCACACACTGGTTTCTGTACCACCAGGATGCTCAGATCTGAGGTGTAAAAGGAACAACACCCTACCTGAAGTTGGCTCTAGCACGAGGGAAGCTACACACCCATAATGAAGCTCCACTATCTGGCATTGGATGAAAATTAATGGACAAGTGATGGCTAGATGCCTTCCAGCATCAGTTCCAGGCTTGTGAAGAAGGGGCTGCCTGAAGGGGGAGCTGGAAGTCTGTGCTTTCAATATGCAGATAATAGGTTGCTATATTCAAAAAAAGGATAGTCAACTTGTGGTACCCCCTCAAGCACAGCAATAAATGCTCCTTATACTTCCCAAAGGTAAAAAAAGAAGGCCCAGATGGAGCTACTGCCTATGAAGCCTGCATCACAGAAGCTTGTAAACCCTTGTGCCTAATGCTGCCAATAGTGTTGAAGAGAGAAACTTGCTGCCTATGCCCTAGTAGAAATGATAGCTCAGAGCTGCTGAGAAGCCCAACATACCATGAGTAGTACTTCTGCTGGACTCCACCCGTTACCATCCCCTGGCACCAGTGACAGTGCTAACAGTGGGGAACTCTGTGGGAACCACTCCATTGAGGCAACACAGTGCTTGGTTACACTGCTGAGGAAATAAGCCCCTCCCACCCACTCCCATTGTACCAGGATGGCCAACTGTCTATAAAAAGGCTAAAAATAATTGTCTATAAAGTCCTTAAAACAAAATTGAGCTGTGTATTAAAAACTAATAAATCAGGAACTTGACTGAAGATCTGCAATTGGAATGAGACTGAATGCAAGTCTGACAGACAGAGCAGAGAAAAGCAGGACCACATTATGTCTGAGGAGGAATGCAACTTGGCACCCTTCAGGATGGTCTCTGCCAGGACTCGGTGACCCATGGGAGCCTCTGTAGCCCCCTTCCCCCATCCCAGCCATGTGCTGCCACTGATTTCCACTGCATCACTTGCCTGTAATGGCTTTGAAGGTAGGCAGGGTTGTGTGGCCCTGGGAAGTCTGAGGCACTGGGTAGTGCATTCAGGATGGAGCTGTGAGGCCAGGTAGGGGTCCATGCCAGGATCAACTGAGCTAACTGGTAGCTTCTTTGGGGTGGTTTCTTAGTGACTGAGAAATATTAATCGTTTAGGTTTCACTTAATGTTTAATGGTTAACATTTTCTTTACAGCGGTATGTTTATCCCTTTCCCCCCATGTAATAAACAATGTTTTAGTTGAATGATGCTTGCACGTGGGAAAATGTGTTCATTTTAGAACACCAAGTTAAATTTTATTTTTCCAGGTTTCTGGCTGGGAACTCAAGCCAGATTTGGAGTATTGGTGTTAAACCCCTAAACTTGAACTTGACATTTGTTACTGCCACCCAGGGCCTGGTAGAAGGGTTACATTTAAATTATGAAAAACATGTGTCAATAAAAATATTTGGTTGTCAGTAAAATGTTTGTAGTTTGTCAATAAAACATTTTTATCTTGGGTTGGCAACCCTGTATTGTGCTTATGAACCCTGGGAGACAGTCAAGATGTCTAGAGGGTTGCCCAAATCACTACTCTGGAGCAAACTGGAAATCTCAGTCTTGAGTACAGACCTGAGGATGCCCTTACCACCTCATTTGCTGCATTTTGATGTAGCATAAGTGGGTGGATGAGGCTTATTTTCTCAGCAACATGACTGAGCACCTGCTGCTGTGACACAGACATATACAATGAGTTTCCATTGTGTTGGCAACTTCAGGTTCACCCCTCTGGGAAAGCATGTCTACTGCCAGGGAGCGAGACAGGCATATTAGCCGCCTTGCAGAATCATGGCCCTAGGCTCACCAGGTAAACTCCCTGTTTAAGGGAGGCTACTGAAAAGTTAACAACTAATTACTTGGGACAAATTATAACAAAACAGGGAAGGGGAGTGATGATCAAAGGTTGACAACTAGTGTGCCAAGGTGAGACACTGAGCAAAGAACACAGGACAGCAGCTCTGGCCATCAAATGAGTCCAAGGAGCCAGTAGACATCACCCAGTGATACTCTACCCACAGATGGGAATGTACTAGGTCCAGGAAAGTGACCCCGCAGTCTCTGGGATCCCTCCTGACCAGAGCCTCCTTCCTGATAAGATACACACAAGGAGTGAGACAAGAGTACTGGATGGGGCCCATATCTTTACTGACCCTATACATTTATCCTCCAGGAGGCTCTTCACTCCCTTTTGAAAGAAATGGAGGGTTCTCCATGCTGATTTGTGCCAGATAATGACACACTGGTCACATCCACCCTGGTTCTCCACACACTGCTTCCAAGCTGCTCTATTAGGTTTCATGAGTTGGGGATCAACATGGGTCAATCACATCAGGAGACAGGAAATTGTGAGCCAATGGGACAATGTTCCCCTGCTCCATCTGATCATGGAAAATTAGTAGAGCCAGAGGGACAAGTATGCCACAAAAGCTACACCACTTACACATGTGGCATCACATTACTATGCTCTTACACCCTCCACATACATGTGCTGTGTGACTTGGCCTTCCACACATGGAAGGTCTGCCATGTGGGAGATGGAGAAAGACAAGAGACCTGAGCAGGCAGGAGAGGCTGGTATCTTTACCCTATGGTCTGTTGGTTAAATAGCACCCCCATGGCTTCACAGAGCAGGGATGGGGTATTCAGAAGGCTTGGGTGGAGCCTGAGGTGTAAGAAGTCCTGATTGTGACCAGTGAGGTAGATTGGCTGAGAGACACTAACAAAGGATTAAGAAGCAATCCCCACAATGCTGCCTGCTGTGGTGTTCTGCCCACAGCTTGATCAGGGCCCCAATTTTAATTTGCAACCCCTATGGTGTTCCAGTCTTGTTATTTCCTGTACTCCACACAGCTCTGTTGATATCCCTCCTGTAGCAGGATTTGTAGCCAGGGATGGGTCATGATGCCCCTGCTAACCTCATGACTCCTGCCTTGCTCTGACTTTCTGGGTATCCTCCCTCTTACCCTCTTGTCTGCTACACCTTCCTGTTGTAACCTTTTTGGGAGAAAAGGAGGCTGCCCAGGGACCCAGAGTGAGTTCTCAAATGTTAGGGGTGTGCTCATGGCTTATGCATGTCCCATGGCACTAACCACCTTCATGGCTAATCTTGTGGACTCCAACCTCACCTAGAGCCACACCCATGCCTCACAGGTGTTACCAATTATTACATAAGTGGGCACGTTGCCCCAAAACCACCAAGCTACCTCCAGCTTCCACTCCCTTGTGGAAGTCTCAGCCTTCCCAGCCTCTACCCCACCTGCTATGGCTGACCTCTTTTTCACCTGGACTTACTGCATTAAGTCTGGCTTCTTGGGCTCCAGTCCTAGTCCTTGCCCTATCAGGCCCTGGTTCTCAGCTGCAACTTTTTGCCTGGTCACTGCCTGTCTGCACCTTGAACCCAGCACCTGGCAAGGCTCCAAGTAGTTGTGTGCCCCTCAGCCTTTGCTGGAATCACCATCTTCCCTTCAGTCCTGACCCAGTTCAACAGTATAAACCATAACAAAAGAATTAGCTGACTGACAGTCACCCAAAGCTCTAGGCATGTTGGTGCATAGCAAAGCATTTCCCATCCTGTGCTTAGCTCCTCCTAAGCTCTCAGCTCCTTATGCACAATCCCCATAATCACAAGCTTGAGCTATGGCCATCTCAGGGCAGAGCTCCTTCCCTAGGAGCCTGCCCAACTAGACTGACTCTCTGGTTCAGGCTTTGGGCTTATATCTCTCTCAAGCCCCACCCTCATTGGTCATGGGGCTCTCCTCAGCCACACAGGTGTCTCTGTTTGGGCTTGCAGTCTGGCTAGTCTGCCAGGGTAGCTTACTGTTGCTGGCCAGCCTGTTTTCCCTGTTGGGGCTTGGTTCAGCTGCCTGCAGCTCTAGGCTTTCTGTTGCCTATGGACCTGCCCTGTTTGCAGTTTACAGCTATTCACCTGTTCCCTTGGGAAGTTACTCCCCAAAACAGCCACCCCCTGCATACTTGCAAGTCTGCCTGATGGTTGCCAGCTGGTCTATTAGCAGCTAGCCTGAGTATTAGCAACCTGCCTGCCCAGAGCCAGTGCAGCTTCATGCAGCTTCTCTTAAAGGAATAGGAGCCGTCTGGCTCCCTATTACTAAGGGTTTGCAAAGCAGTCCCTAGTGTGTTGCTCTGAGGGGTCAGGCCAATGCTCAGGATCTCAATATTGCGCTGTTAGACAGAAAGGTGTGGTGTATAATTGCACATGCACACATAAAAATCTATTAAGTACACATACACTCACTAGGTGCATACACCCCTACTATGAATGAATGCATACCGTAAATCTATCAAAGACAGAAATACCCAATTACTGGTGGGGGCACATTTCTCACAGGAAGGCCACTCTCTCTCCAATCTCTCAGTCCTGATCCTCAAGGGAAGCTTACACAACACATCCCAGAGATGAGCCTATGAGCTCCATTTCATCAACCTCCTGGATACTAGAGATCATGGACTAATCATAGACATTGGATTTTTGATACATTATAATCTGCCTGGCAACTGAATCCCCAGCGCAGCCCCTGGCTTCTTTACTTCTCATTCCATCCAGGAAAAGCACACACCAACTGCTGAAACTTCCTTAGCCTGACGAAGGGTTTTTGAACTCGAAAGCTTGCTTAATAACTATTCTCCAACTATTTGGGTTGGTCTAATAAAAGATATCAAATTCACCCAAGGAATCTTGTCTGCCTACACCCCTACTAGGCATACACACTCACACTAGCAACTCAGATACACACACATTCAAAATAACCAGTCTAGGTTCATGCATACCTATCACCAGTTTAAGCCCATACACGCTACACACACCAAATTTAGACAGAATCAGTTACCAACACCTGCACATCCAATACACATATGTGGATTACTAATTCATAGACCACGCACACAGTGATATCATATATATGTGTGTGTGTGTGTGTGTGTGTGTGTGTGTGTGTGTGTTCACTAATTCACATACATACCACCCACCTATACATACACACAGGTGAGTTCCTAAGTTGGGCGTTGTGATGTATATGTATGTATGTATGCGCTTGGTGTACTTGGGATACATGGGGAAAGGTTTAGGTAAGAAAGTAGAAGTATAGGGAATGAAAGCTGATGGGAGTGAAAGTCACTGGGACTCGGATTAGAATTGGTGGACTAGAGGGGCCTGGGCTGAAGAACTGAGGCTCGGGGGGGTAACTTTAGGTTAATTGATCTTAATTGATTAAAAGACAATGCCCAAAGCCTGCAGAACAGGGGAGCGATGCCGGCACAGAGGCTGGGACTGGAGCCAAAGCTACAGGGGAGCTGAAAAGATAGGTGGGGAGAGGGAAAATGGGACTAAGGGAAAGTGTGGGTGTTAAAGAGGGGCTCTGGGTGTTTTGGAGCCAGAGGATGGCTCCGGGGCAGCTAGAGAAGATGCGGGGAGTGGCAGTAGGTGCTGGGAGCTGGAGAAAAGCTCCAGCTGATGGAGAAAACTGCAGGACAGCCATGAGGAGCTGGGAAGCTGTGGGGTAGGGGATGACTACAGAAGGTGCGGGGGAAGCCTGAAAACAGAGAGACAGACAGCAGAAAATCACAGGAAAAGCAGCAGGAGAGACTGAAAGGCAGCAGGGCAGTGGCAAAGCAGAAAAAGACAGCAGGAAGTCACAGGGAAAAGGCAGTAGAAGCAGGGGGAGAGCAGAAAATCACAGGAAAAGCAGCAGGGGAGACTGAAAGGCGACAGTGAGTCAGAAGCAGGAGAAGAAGAAATGAGACAGAAGTTAGAGGGGTGAGGAGCAGAGATTGAAGCAGGGCCAAACTATAGTAAAGCAAAACCCAACTTAGGGGCCAAATAATAGTTTTATTACACAGCTCCATGAAGTTATTGGTTTACACACACACACAAGCACTCACAATGGCAGCAGGAGAAAGACACTCAGTGGAAGGGCTGGAGTCCAGGTAGGGAAGAGAAGCAGAGTCCAAGTCCTTGGTTGAAGAGGGGGTGGGGGGTAATAGCTACCTATCCAGGCTGGAAAGGGGTCCTTGTCCAGTAGATGTTGTCGAGAGGGGGGTCGCCAGCAGGGCCTTTGTGTGGATAGATGGTGTGGCATGGTGCTGGTCCAGATGGAGAGGGTGTCCCACTGGGTCTGTCTTAACTGCCCCTTTTTATAGGGGCAGAACTTGTGTGACCCTAGTGACAAGAGGCATGCCCAGGCAAGGGTCAGCTCCTGGCGTACTGAGCATGTGTGCTCCATGCAGGGATGTGCAGTTTCGGGTGTCTGTAATGGTGGGGTACAATGGTAGAGTTGCTGGTTCTGCGGGGTCTTTTGTTTTTCAAATGCTGGGTTCTTGCCTGTGTTCCTGAGTGAGGTCCGTGGTTCCTGAATGAATCAATGCGAGGTGATGGCCCAGTCATTACAGGCCATTCAGTAGAGGCCTGCTACCATTGTATTTCAATCATTCCCAATTACTCTCATTCATCAGGGAACCAATTTACATGGGAGGGGTATGTGACTCATACAGTTGCAACGCGGGATGCCCAGGCAGAGGACACAAGATGGAAACTCGACATACAAAATGGAAACTTGACATGACTTTGGTTCACTGATAAACACAGGCCTACACCATACACTATCCATATGAAACAATAAAAATCAATATGAAAATGATGATAGTACAATATACAACAGTAAATATCAATACAAACCTAATAATAATGCAATATAAAACAGTGGATATTCAAAACCAAAAACTTGCTACCAAAATAAAAATGTTAAAGCTTAGCCTAAGTTTGAGCTCACTTATACTTATCTATAGGGAATAGAGAGGGAGAGAAAGAAAAGCCAGAAATAATTGGGGAAGGGAAGGGAATGCATATCTATCATAGATAGATAGATAGATAGATAGATTAAAAAAGAAAAACGGCGTGTTTTGCTACAAGTCAATTCGGATTTGGCCCAAATCAGGGACAGTGATTCAATTCATTGATTCAGATCACTGTCTCTGATTCGATTCAGCTGAATCCGAATCTGAAGATTCGATGCTGATTTGGAGAATCAGCAATTTGGACATAGCTTTAAATAGTTTTTCTACACTCCTTGAGGTAGCAGGTGCCGCTCGTGAATACTGTGATGGTGGGGTGCACGTAGCATCCCACAGGAGTATGGGGGAGCCCTTCATGTGCTCAGCAGCGAACCCGGAAGTGGACTGTCTACTTCTGGGTCTGCTGGGAAGTGCACTGGCTCCCCCCTCACCTCCCTCCTGTGTCTATCCATCTTGGCAATTGGCCTCAAGGGAACCCCGGGTGCCACCCCAGAGTCAGGAGGCACCAGGGTTTGTGGTAGAGTGGGGCAGTGCACTCCCCAGTGGACCCGGAAGTGGACCGGAAATGCTTCTGGTCCACTTCCAGGTCTGCTGCCAAGCACACTGGGGAGCCTTCCACGCTTCTGCAGGATGCTCCATACACCCCAGCATTGCAGCACTCATGAGCCCCTGCTACCTAGAGGTATGTAGAAAAAACATTTAAAGCTGTGTCTGTGTGTGAATCTCCAAATCATTCTGTGCCCGCCTCTGCTCGACTAGGCGCTCTCGAGCTGCCTCCACTCGGGTGGCTGTTCTAGCTTGCCCCGAGCTCACGAGAGGGCCCCGGAAGGTGCCTCGGGTGGTGTCGGGAGGCCCCCTAACCTCACCTGCCACAACTTCGGATGGAACCTCAGTGGTGGGGGTCTTCATTGATGCAGTCTCCAGGGTCGTCACGCCTTTGGCGGGCACTCACGGGGCTCCAACCTCCCCTACACCCCGGCCAATCACCACCTGCTGCTGCGGGTCTCCGAGTGGCCTTCCTTTGCCGACCCTGCCGTGTTTTCGGTCCCGTGCCTCCAGGTGGTCCCCACTCCGGAGAACCAAGCTTCCCAGGCTGGAATCCGCCCCCGCCTTGAGGGTCGCCCACCCCCTGATCCCCTGCGGCCCCTAGCCTATACTGACCCGAGGCCACCGCAACACAAAATGAGAGATCCTAAAGGAAAGCAAACAACAAAACAGAAAGTCAAGCCCTTCTATCACGCCTAGCCCAGGATCTGACTCGGGTGCCTAAGCCCCGATCGACGGGCTGCCCTGGCTCAAAGTCCGTTGGGTGGCTTAAGGCCACCGACTCCCCCAGGTGTCTACTCTCCAGGACCGTGGCTCCTGCTCTCTGGGAGCCTCGTATTCAGCGTTCACTCCTTCACCGGTCCCGCTGCTGGTTCCTCCACCGGCCCGTCTGTCGGCTCTCTTGCCAGGTCCGCTGCCGGTTTCCTCACCGGCTACGCTGCCCGCTCCCTTACCGGATCCGTAGCCGGTTCCTTCCTTCGTCTTGCTGCCGACGTAGTCTCCACCTTCTCCGTCGGCTCCTTTAAGAACGCAGCTCTCGCTGCTATAGCTGCAGCTTTCTTCGCTGGCTCCTTTAACGGCACGGCTCTCGCTGCTGCAGCTGCCGTTGCCATCCTCACCACCGCTGCCAACGCCACTGCCGCTGCTGTTGCCGTTGCCACAACTTCCCTGTCGGGCTGGGTACACGGGCCCCGCAGGCATGGGTCCCACTCTCGGGGTTCCCTGCAGGCTTTCTATGACTTCCGGCCCTGCTCCGCTCCCGGGGCCACCTTGTATTGCTCCCGGGTGGCGTTTCTTGCTGACATCACCCGACCCCAGCTGGATATAAGTGAGGTTTACAAATCGCGCTGGCGGTTTTCCCGCGCGCGTGTCCCTGCTCCCTCTGGCTTCTGCGTGGGGTAAGTAAGTGTTTACTTCCCCCCTGGTTTTGCCCCGGGGTTTCCTTCTAACCCCGGCGTCCCTGGGACACATTCCAAATTGATTCAGAGAGATTAAAGGGTTCTCTGATTCAGTTTGGGTTCGGAGATTCGGCCACTGAATCAGGCTGAATCTCCGCCGAATCAAATCAGGAACCAAAGGTTCACACAGCCTACCTATTACAGCCCCATACTGACCTACAGTCAACAATATGGTTCCCACCCAGGGTATTTACTGACTGGAAACTGGAGGCTTCTATAGACATGCAGAGAACCAGCTCTGAAATGTTGGAAATCCAGTGCGTCAGAGCAGGCTTGATTATTCAAGTCTGCTGGAGCACAGAAATAAACACTCTCCAGCAGACTCTAGCTCATGTGTATCAGCATCGCTATGCTGAAATATGGCGGCAGGGTGCTTTGAACTGAAGCTCATTTGATGAGCTTTAGTTCAAAGTGCCTTGTTGCCATTTTTCAGCACAGGGGATGCTGATATATGTGACACTCGGGCAGTTTTATTTAGTGTGGCCTCACCCTATCACTGCCCACAATGCCAGGAGCAAGGAGCAGCCCCCAGAACATGTCCAGATGGGAGCGGGGGAGGGGAGAGATAAGCGCATGCACAGAATCCACATTCCCTGCTCAAGCTCCAGGTTCCTTCAGACAAGGTGAGCATGCCCCGAGCTCACGCATGCGCAGTAGTTAGTGCCCAGGCCAAGCTGAAGCTGACCCCATGGCCTGTTTCCTGTTCTTCCCCTACAAACAAGGACAGGTGTCAGGCACCAGGCAGAAAAGGCCCCGATGCCAGCTGCATGCTCCGCTCCACTCCCCTACCTGCATCATGTCCTGACAGTTAACTTGAGCACTGCGGCCCGGGCACATCCGTGCAGAGAGGAGGCTGCCATGTTTTTGTCCGGCAACAAAAACAGCCCCCCCTCTCCTTCCCCCCGGTGGGGAAACAACACCCCTGCTGCAAGGGTTCCACCCGCTCCTAGGGGCCTCGGCGCATGTGCACAAGGGCTCCTCCCCCACTGAAAGTGTTTACTTTAGTTTCCCATCGCAGCACCTCAGGCCTCAGAAAACAGCTTGGCAGGCTGCATAGTGGCCCATGGGGTGTATGTTGGACAAACCAGGACTAAATGGTCTGCCTGCCGACCTTAACTACTAATCTCTTCCCATATCTATCTATTTTAACCAGGCAATTTTGAACTCTTAATTCTGAAGACATGAATTTGATTCAGACTTGTCAGGGGCTATAGCAGGCAGCCAAGCCTTGGCTAATTGCTTAGTTGTCCACACCTGCCTGGGGCTCCAACTGACAGCCCTACTGCAGCTAATAATCCAGCCTCCTGACTGGCTGCTGGAGAAAGCAGCCTCCTCATTTAATTCCACCTAGGTTTGCAGTTCTTCCGAAGGTCTGCTCTGGTAAGTCTCTTTGATTCTATACTCTTCATAGTTTCATAGTTGGGAGTGTCGGAAGGGACCTGAGCAGATCATCAAGTCTGACCCCCTGCCATGGGCAGGAAAGAGTACTGGGGTCAAACGACCCCCCTCGTCCAGCTTGTGGGCGTTATTTCTTGTCACTCCTGGGAGTGCTCGGGTGAACAGGGACTCCCCCAATACCTGCTGGTCCCCTCTGACCAGTTTGTAACAGGCCACTAGATCCCCCTCAGCTTTCTCTTGTGGAGGCTGAACAGGTTCAGGTTCCTTACCCTCTCCTTGTAGGGCCTGCCCTGCTGACCCCTGATCATGCGAGTGGCCCTCCTCTGGACCCTCTCGATCTTGTCCACATCCCTCCTGAAGTGCAGCGCCCAGAACTGGACACAGTACTCCAACTGCAGCCTGACCAGTGTCGCATAGAGGGGGAGGATCACCTCCTTGGACCTCCTTGAGATGCATCTGTGGATGCATGACAAGGTATAGTTGGCCTTCCTGACCGCGTCCCCACGCTGTCGGCCCATGTTCATTTTGGAATCAATAATGACTCCAAGATCCTGTTCTGTCTCTGCACTGATGAGAAGGGAGTTCCCTAGCCTGTAGGTCTGCTGCTGGTTCTTCCTCCCCAGGTGCAGTACCTTGCACTTGTCAGTGTTGAAACCCATCCTGTTCTCATCCGCCCACCCCTGTAACCTGTCTAGGTCCAATTGCAACCTATTCCTCCCTTCTAGCATGCCCACTTCCCCCCACAACTTAGTGTCATCTGTGAATTTGAACAAGGTGCTTTTTACCCCCTCGTCCAAGTCGCTGATGAAGATGTTGAACAGTTCAGGCCCAAGGACCGAGCCCTGCAGAACCCCACTGCCCACATCCCTCCAGATCAAATAAGATCCATCCACTACCACTCTCTGGGTGCAGCCCTCCAGCCAACTAGTGACCCATTTGACTGTGTAGGTGTTGGTGCCACAGTCCCCTAGTTTTTTAATGAGAATGGGGTGAGAGACAGTGTCCAAAGCCTTCCTAAAGTCCAGAAAGACTACATCCACTGCCACCCCTGTGTCTAAGGATTTTGTAACCTGGTCATAGAAGGCCACCAGGTTGGTCTGACAGGACCTGCCTCTAATGAACCCGTGTTGGTTGCCCCTAAGCATAATCTCCCCTTCTTGCCCCTCGCAGACATTCGCCAGGAGAACTCTCTCAAAAAGTTTATCTAGGACCAAGGTAAGACTGACTGGCCTATAGTTTCCTGGGTCCTCCTTCCTCCATTTTCTTTAAATGGGAACCACATTGGCCATTTTCCAGTCCTCTGGCACCACCCCAGAGCACCATGAATGCTCATAAAGCAGTGCCAGGGGTCCCACAATGACTTCTGCTAATTCCCTCAGCACTCTGGGGTGGAGATCATCAGAACCAGCTGATTTAAATATGTCCAGTCCCTCCAGAAGTTCCCTGACTAGATCCTCACTGACCCTAGGCCTGGCTGCACCTCCCATCTTGGTTTCCTGTTTTCTGATTCCCCCTGCTTGGATCTATTGCTAGAGTCTGGCTTTCTGGATTTCCCTTTGGATCTGATAACCTGGTACTTGACCAACCCCTGAACCTGGCTAGGCCTGTTACTTGGACTCTGCCCCTGGAATTCATCTTGGATCTGGCAACTTGATGTCTCACTCTTGAACTTTGACCTGGTCTGTGTTTTGAACTCTTCCTCTGGATTTACTTTTGGATCTGATAATTTGATCTCTGATTCCTGCCCTCCTTCAGGGGCCTCACCACTAGGCAAGACTGCCTTTGACCTGGTCCCTTACAAGACTCTTTTAAAGTCAAGGTTTTGAGACACATTGCAGCTGCTCAGGCCTGTACCTGAGGTGATTTGGTAAATACAACTGGTACCCTCAGACCTGGTCCTTCTTTCAAAGATTTGTACAGCGGCCAGGCATGGACACAGAGTTAGAGGAATTCTATGTTAATGCACAGAGAAGGAACAAGGTGGAAATGAGTCTCTGGATTCTGGGTGGGCTTGGGAAGAGCTCCTGTAGAAGGAAAGTGAGAACAGAGTGAAATATATGTGGCATCCTATTAGTAAAGGACATCTGAGCCTCTAATTAAAATTTGCCTAATGACCCAGCTTCTTCGTCATTTTCACTAATACAGACATTAATTTAAAGTGACAGGTACTTAGGCAAAGGCAAAATTAATTTCTCCTTTAAAAAAATTAAAGGGGAAGTGCATACATTTTTCATTCCTCCAGAGTAAAGCGTTAGATTGAGAAAAAGATTTAACCTCCAGGTCTTGGGTCAGAGCAGAACCCACTCTGGCTACAGGTATAGTAGAAGGCTTCCTCCAAACAGCCCTTTTCAAATATTTGGAGGAAAACACAGTGCAGGCTGACAGTCCTAGAGGTCTTCTCCTCAACTATAGGATGTTGATAACTCAGGTATCAGCATCATAGCCTTCCTGAGATGGACAGGCAGCTTCTTGAGTCACAGATCTCAAGTCATGGAAAGGGAACTGCAGGTGGCAGGTATTAATCATGACTGGAAAGCTCTCAAATAGTATTCCAATGACGGCAGTATGAGAACTAATGTATGACAAAGTCCATCTCTATATCATTGTATGCTCTGTAATTTTGCTTTGGTATTGAAGGGGATTTTCATAGACTTGTGTTAGAAATATAGTAAATGCTGGGGTTTCATACAACTATCACCGCCCTGTTTTAAATCATAAGCTTTTTGTTTTTTCTTACACCCCCACCAAAGACCCATAGTTATTTTAATCAAAATCATGTTTTTCTCCCTTCACTAAAAAAATCCCTCATTTTCTAGGAACCCCCATTTTTTTAATAAAAAAATTATTTGGTCAAAACCATTTTGGTCAACTCTGTCATCCTCCTCTGCCCCTACTCATATACATAGTGTCTATGTATGTCTCCCACTGGCTGGGGAATTGGCTCCGAGGTCAGACCCAGAGAGTGGTAGTTGACAGAAGTCAATTGTCATGGTGCGTCATGACCAGTGGGGTCTCCGAAGTTTCTGTCCTTGGGCCTATACTCTTTAACATCTTCATTAATGATGTGGACATTGGTGTCAGAAGTGGACTGGCCAAGTTCATCAATGACACCAAATTTTAGGGAAAAGCGTCCTCACCTGAGGACAGGATGGTGATCCAGGCCGACCTTGACAGGCTCAGAGAATGGGTGGATAAAAAGCTGATGACGCTCAACACCAAAAAATACAAAGTACTCCACCTCAAGAAGAAAAACCCGCAGCATGCTTATAGGTTCAGC
>NW_005842165.1:707480-715713 GCF_000455745.1 Alligator sinensis | reverse complement strand
CAATTCGCCACCCACCGGACTGTGTAGTCATCCAAGTCACAGCCTCTTAACTTGTTCACCAGTATGGGGTGGGATACCGTATCGAAGGCCTTCCTGAAGTCTAAGTATACAACATCCATTGCAGTTGGTAAAGCAAACAAAACTCTCTGGCTTGCATCCATAGATGATTCTCTAGCAAATCCCAGGATGTCATCCCCCTACTGTACTTCGCCTTGGTGAGGCTGCAGCTGGAGTACTGCATCCAATTCTGGGCTCCACAATTTAAAAAGGATGTGGAGAAATTTGAGAGGGTCCAGAAGAGAGCCACGTGCATGATCAGAGGGCAGGAAAACAGGCCTTATGATAAGAAGCTGAGAGCTATGGGACTCTTCAGCCTTGAAAAGCGCAGGCTCAGGGGGGACCTGGTAGCTACCTTTAAGTATATCAGGGATTGTAACAGGGGGCCTGCTTGGGGCCAATCTAACCATGGTTCATCCACCTGTTCCTGGGCCAACCGCCCACGTTCTCGCCCACCACGCCTTGTTGGTATAATTAATTATTTAATAGATGTTAATAAGCGGGAAGCTGCCCATTTTCTGCCCCGATGCCAGGGGGTGCTATCTGAGGCTCCTTTCCACCCGTACACCACAGCCCAAGCCTCACAGATGGCATCTAGATGTTCTCATCATCACTGGCCCCCACACTGGGCCCCAGAATCCTACTGTTGTGAACCCCACCTGAATTCCTCCCCTCAGGCAGTCTCTTCCGCCGTCATACTAGGCACCATAACTCCCTGAACTGATCCCCCCTAGGGTGTGATCCCCCCACTGGGACCTTCGGCTCACTAGCCCTGGCCCACCTCCAGGCCACTTGGGACCCCAGGCCCTCAGCTCTTGGGCGTCCCTCGCAGTGGGCCCCCCCGGCCCTTCAACCCTTCCGGTCCTGGCCCCAGCATGGGCCAGTCAGGGGAAATTCAGACAGGTGTTGAGTCAATGGCCCTTTCCTCTCTCCAAGGGTCCACCCGCTGGGCCCTCCAAACAAAGGGGTAACCCACCCAGTCATGGGAGCTAGGGGTTAAGGCACCCCGACCCGCTTTTCACCAGGGTGGTAACTGACCTGGTATTTCCTGGGGGCTCCCGCACCACTGAGAGCCCCACCAGGCCACCCACACCCAGCAGAGTGCAGATTTAGGTCATACCCAGGACCAGGAGCCTCCTATCCATCCCCTATAGCTCCTCCCTTACTTCCAGATTATATCAGCAGCCCTACTGGCCAGGCAATGTTGTTGCCTGGCCCACAGCATCAGAACTGCCCTGTTTATATGGGCAGCCCTGAATCTAAAATGGCTGCCCTAATCAGGCACCTGCTGGCTGCTGCCTTCTGTCCCTTAAAGTGGCAGGCACAAAAAGTGCCCTGCCAGAGCGGTGTACATCAAGATCTGGGAGAATGCCTATTCACCAGAGCGCACTCTGGCTATAACTAAACCTTTAGCTCCCTTCTGTATACCAAAAACTCCTGCCCAGCCTTGAGTCCGCTGTTAGCCCCCAACCCCTTCACTTGTGGTCTCCAGGTAAAGTAGACTCAAAGTCCATCATCGGCAAGCAGCTCCCTGCAGAGCTCCTTTTTCTCCAGCATCCAGGACCGGACTGTTTGTTCTAGCTCTGGCCTGGACTTATATGCCCTAGAGTCCTGTCCCCTTCTGGTCATGTGACTCCCTGGGCAGTCTGGAGGTGTTCTCTAACACACTTTGCTTACTAGCCTGCAGCATCAAAGCTAGCACTGCAGCTGTTGTCTTGCTACTTCCCCAGATTACTCTCCTTTTGTACTATTGCTAGTAGCACAGCAATAGGCACTTCTCCTTTTAAAGGGCTCTGGTCGCCTATCACGCTATAGTTGGCCCTCCTCTTGGCTGTCTGAGCCCAGTTTGCCTCCATTTTCTCTCTCTCAGTAACAGGAACCATAGTTTTCCTTGTTACAGTCGATATCTATGTATCTATCCATGCATCTACTAACATGCTTTATGTAGTATATCAGAAACCTAATACAGCTGAAGAATCTTAACTGCAAATCCGATCTTCAGTCCACTGCTTTTGCTGCCTTTCTTGTGATGAGGCCACCATTCTCAAACTTTTCCATACCCTCGCATTCCCTCCCAAGAGACAACAGTGCTGAGACCTCCTTTACAATTAGCCATGAAATTAACCATAAAGACACATGTACAACCTCTGAGGTTTGAAGCTTGCATGCTCAGATATTGCTTTCCACCTCTCTCTGTTAAAACAGAAGATACTGTAGATTTAGTGTTCGGCCCTTGGAGTCCATATTCCCTCATTCATACCACAGTGATTCTCAATTCCAGCCCTGTAGGTTGTTTAATTGGGTAGATATCCCTTCAATTTTCCCCTCCAGTGATATTATTGATGGCTGAAATCTATCCATTTCTCCATGCAGGATTTCAAATGAGTCTGTTAACAGTTATAACAATAGCATAATGCTTTGTCTTCTAGTGCTTTTTTCATTCCACAACCTCAAGCAATTCATTAAGGTGCATAGCGTTTCTCAAGAGCTGTGTAGGTGTTATTTATACCAGGATCCTCCCTTTGAGGATATACTATCCCTTTGACTTGATGCATTATTCTTGCCCCTTTACTGCATTGAATTACACACAGTGACTTGGGTTCTGAACCAGCAAGGAGGCTGCCTCTTTGTAAGTCTGTAAATGAAGGAGTATAGATCAGACCCCGAATAGGCCTTAGGTGCCTAGGGCAGAACCTAGGTGGTTTTAGAATCATAGAATCACAAAAAAATAGGGTTGGAAGGGACCTCATGAGGACATCTAGTCCAGCCCCTTGCTCAAAGCAGGACCATCTGCAACTATATCTTTCCAGGCAAGACTTTGTCAAGTCAAGCCTTAAAAACCTCCAAGGATGGAGATTCCACAACTAGTTCCTCTCTAGGTAACCTGTTCCAATGCTTCACCACTCCCCTTGTGGGAGAGTTTTTCTTAATATCCAACCTAAGCCTCCCTTGATACAACCAGAGACCTGCTCCTTGTTCTGTCATCTGTCACCACTGAGAAGAGTCTAGCTCCATCCTCTGTGTAACCAGGGCCAGTGGGCCTTAGGCAAACAAACTATGCACCTAGTTGTTTTGCATAGGGCGGAAGCAGCAGTCGCCGCTGCCAGGGCTTGGAGCTACAGCATGCAGCCCTGTAAGGGACAAGGAGCCAGGTGGCACTAAAGTGGTGCAGCAGCAGTACCGCCACAGCAAAATAAGCACAACTGGGCCCCTTGTTCACTTAGGACCCTAGGCACGTGCCTAGTTTGCCTATCTGTTAATCCAGCCCTGTTTGGAACTACTCTTCAGGTAGTTGAAGGCTGCTATCAAATACCCTCTCACTCTTCTCTTTTGCAGACTAAATAAACCCAATTCACCTCTCCTCAGAAGTCATGTGCCCCAGCCTGCTCACCATTTTCATTGCCCTCTGCTGGAGTTGCTCCAACTTGTCCACATGCTTTCTAAAGTGGGGGCCCCAAAACTGGACACAGTACTCCAGATGTGGTCTCACCATTGCAGAATAGAGCAGACTAATTAGTTCCCTTGATCTGCTGGCAACGCTTCTACTAATGCAGGCCAGTATGTGGGCACCTGTTAGGTTTCTTGGCAGCAAGGGCATGCTGCTGAATCATATCCATTTTACTGTCCACTGTAATCCCCAGGTCCTTTTCTGCAGAGCTGCTTCTTAGGCAGTCAGTCCCCAGGCTGTAGCTGTGCATGGGATTCATCCATCATAAGTGCAGGACTTTACTGTTGTCTTTATTGAGCTTCATGAGATTTCTTTTGGCCCAATCTTCCAATTTGTCTAAGTCACTCTGAATCCTAGCCCTACCCTCCAGTTTATCTGCTACACTTCCCAGGTTGGTATCCACAAACTTGCTGAGGATGCAGTCTATCCCATTCCCCAGATTAATGAAGATATTGAACAAAACCAGTCCCAGGACCACCTCCTGGGGCACTCCACATGATACCTGCCACTAAACAGACACTGAGCCATTGATTACTGCCCTCTAAGCCTGACAATCCAGCCAGCTTTCTGTTCACCTTACAGTCCATTCATCCAACCCATACTTCCTCAGCTTGCTTGTAAGAATGCTGTGGGAGACCGACTTAAAGTCAAGGTATATTATATCCACTGCTTTCCCCGCATCCGCAGAACCAGTTATCTCATCATAGAAGGAAATCAGGTTGGTCAGGCATGAGTTGCCCTTGGTGATTTTCTCTGTTTAAAAACCACAAATTCTCTGAAAAAAACTCTCATAATAGGTGATTAAAATGAAATGCCACTATATATATAGGTATCATTTGAACACAATGTTTTATTGATATATTTACAATTTTAAAGCAATTTGGAAGCCTACCAGTGCCTCAATCACTCTAATAAAATAAATTCTAAATACCTATAAATTTTGTCATTTGATTTTGGGTTTTTTTATTATGAAAAATCAGAGTTCTCCCTGCCCCTTTCACTTGCCAGGATGCAGCTCCAGGCCCCTCACTCCCAAGCTATGGCCATGCTGGTGCCCTTCACTCCCCAACCACAGATCCCCTGGCCCTAATGGTGCTCCTCACTGTCCACCCACAGCTCCCTGCAAAGAGCTCTTTTCAAAATTGGAAAATGTCTGTGTTTCTCTGTTAAAATGAGAAATCTGTGTTTTTCTCAGTAAAAGGGAAAAATCCTCATTTTTTTTCTCCTGTGTTCCCCTGGGAAACAGAAAACCAGGATCCCTTCTAGTCTCTGTCTCCTCCTGCAAGTGCTTAGAAAATGTATTCTTTGAAGACCGGCTCCATGATTTTTCTGGGGACTGAGGTGAGGCTGTCTGATCTGTAGTTCCCTGGATATTTCTTCTTCCTATTCTTAAAGATGGGCCCTTTTCCAATCATCTGGGACTTCCCCTGATTGCTATGAGGTTTCAAAAATAATGGCCAGTGGCTCTGCAATCACATCAGCCAACTCCCTCAGCACCCTCAGATGCACTGCATCCAGTCCCATGGACATGTACACATCACATGGCTAGAAAATGATATTTAGAGGTTTGTTTTTAGGAATCAGCATGTAGGTAAAGTAGATATTGCATTAGAATAATGGTCCAAGGCAACAGCAAGGGTCAATTGGTTTCTAAAAGCCTCCTTTTGACAAGGTTTCCTTCAAGGCCCACTGTGTCTGAAGCCAGAAGACACACAGGCTGGGAAATTGAAGACATGTATTACGCTGTTCCATAGCAGAGATAAGTGACTCTGCAGCACTGGCACCAGGTCACAGTGCCCAACTTTAGAGCCCTTGGGATTTCCAGTTTTGGTGAACAGACCAAATTAGGAGGCCCAGTAAATGACCAAATTAAGATGTGTGCATATGATGGGTTTGGGAAACAAAGAAATATGCTGACAGGACAGAATGTGGATAGTATGACAACCACATGGAGACCAATCAGTGATGCCCAGATTTGAAGAGTCATCAGAGGAGGAAAAAGGATACAAAAGGAGGGATTTCAGAGCAGCAACGGGTCCCCAGTGGGGCAACCTGAGGCTACTATGGACTGAAGGCATACCACTAGCTCATTTCATCCACCCCATAGGGGGAGGGGGTAGGTAGGCCTCAGCCCTTGACCTCCTGGCTGCTAACATATGACCTGTAAGAAAGAACCACAGGATGAAGTTCACGTACTGACCAGACATACCATCCCTCTGTGACAGCTGTAGGACTGGTAGATATAGAATCTGGATGGTTTATTTTGTTTGCCTTCCATGCATTATTCTTATATGTTATCATTGTGTATCAATAAAATTTGCCTATTATTGAATGGGGAAGTTGTAGTTGATTTGAGGGTTTGGGTCCACCCAGAGCCAAGTATCTGGGTCATAATAATGATGCTACGGAACTGCACTCTGGTTTCTTGTCTCTTCCAGTGCCATACACCAATGTGACAATTGTATGGCACATCAATGGTACTTGCAGCATGTCAGGAACTCATGGCAGTTTTCATCCAAGATTGGGGTCTTCCTTGATGTGTAAGACTTGATATCTATTACAGTGATTGTCCTCACCAACTGATAGCTCAAAGGCAGGGAATGCATTACACACCACTGCAAGATTGGACAATGCCTATGTGAACTATGGTGGGGCCCATGAGGTTTGTGACACATCCTTGCCAGTTCCATTTTCTATAAATGGGCAGATGGATCTTGGCTCTGCTCTCAGTATTCTTGGCAGATATTATGCTCTCCACGGGATGATGTGATGGAGGTAGTACTCTGATCAGAAGTCCTTCTTTCCTAACTGATCTCCCTTCACCTCCCACAGATACTCTTTCTCCTGAAGATAGATACTTAACCCCTCTGTCTGCAGTGGCATAAACCAAGCTAAAGTACGAAGTCCCACTAAGCCTCATATTGCTCTGTTTTCTTAGAAACACCATCCATTTAAGGCAAGATTTTATCCTTATTGGCCATGAGGTGTAACTTACTCCTTCAGCAGCCCAAGGCATTGCAATAGAGCGGCTGGCAGGACAGCTAACAGATCTGTAAATTGCACTCTGTAGAGAACATTCCAATTTCTATGACTAATTATTTTTAGATGGCTGGTCGTGCAACATCTAGTTAATTACCCAGAGGTCACAACAGCTATTTCTTTCCATATGAAAGCCGCACCGGTAATTTTGTGTTTTAAATCAACTCTAAAGTGTGCTGTGTGTAATTCTTTGTAGGGGGATATAGTGTAATACATATAATTAAATGCACTGTGGACAGTCTAACAAGAGAATGATGAGGAATTAAAGAGAAAAAGACAGTAAACGGTAGCACCTGAAGTATATACCTTATCTCTTGGATTTATAAATTAGAGCCACGCTTTGAAAAAGCAACCTAGGAAATTCATGGACAAAAGAATTTGCCAACTGCAAGTTAAGGCTGCTAAATGAGCCAGCACACAAAGCAAATGCATTACTAAAAAATTGTAGCTTAAAATATCGGTATCAAAATAGCAGCAGATTGTCATTTAGGTGCATGTTTTGCTAAATGTTAATGCCATTTAAAATATCTAGCTCATCAATTTTGCTTTTCATTCATGGATATCAAAGCATGCACAAAGAAAGCTAAGCATCATTGTACCCTCTGGAGAGATGAAGAGAATGAAGAGGTGAAGTGCACTGGCCAAAGTCAGCAAACAAACAGATCACTGGTGGAGCCAAGAAAAGAAAACCAGGCACCTATTCATAGAGTTATATCCCCTCTGAAGAATTCAGAACCAAAATCATCAACCATTTACAAGTCTTAAATTTCAAAGTTAAGTTTCCAAAGTTAATACAAATAGTTTCAAATCAGTCCTTGCATAGGTGAATTACAATGTATTCTTATCTCTAGAAAGCAATAATGCACCAAACCAGCACATCCCAGAAAGCACTATGAGTTAGAGTGCCCCTCCCCGCCTCCCCCCACCGAGAGAGATGTCTTAACCACGCTATTTCCAGTAAGGTAAACACTTCTTTCCCTTCCATTAGCACTCAAGGTCAGGCCTTGATTATTTCTTCACCTCTTGTCCCTTCTTCCATTGTTAACCTCCCTATTACTCCCTCCCCTAGGCAGTAATAATCCTTGGCCAAATCCTGTTAGCAGTGATGAGGCCCCCCTGCCTCCCACTGCTCTGCTATTGGGGCCCTAGCTGCAGCATTTTACCAATCTTCTGCTGCATGCTGCCTGAAACAATCTTCTGGATGGAAAGCAGATTCATCCATCACACCAGGGCCCCCAGCTATCAATCTCAGGCAGGTTGCAGAGACCTTGTAATCATTGTTCTGATATGGGACTGGGCTTCTGCCTGCATCTCCCTCACATCAAAGACAACTGTGATACTGGCATGGGGTAGGGGAAATGGCTGGCACTGATAGATCAGGGAGAGGAGATGCTCTGTTCCATAGTCATACAATCCACAGTCTGTGATGGTGACAGGTGAAGTCTTCAATCCATGTATTGCCATGAAGCAAATCCCATAGGAAGGGGGCAAAAGCCCAAACTGGATCTTTATGGCCATTTGGTATGGATGGTTGGTGCAACACCCAGGAGAAGGATGAAACATGTCCTGTTTGCCACCTTCCTTGACTCTGCTCTGTTCACCTATAGGATTCATAGATTCATAGATGCTAGGGTCGGAAGGGACCTCAATAGATCATCGAGCCCGACCCCTGCATAGGCAGGAAAGAGT
>NW_005842165.1:673349-704133 GCF_000455745.1 Alligator sinensis | reverse complement strand
CTACGCTTCCTCCTCTGGGTCTGCTTGATTCTCTTGAGCTGTTCAGAGTGTGGAGAATGTGGTGTTGCTTCTTGGCCAGAGGTTTCCTCCTCTCCTTCCATCTCCTGCAGGGTCACCAGGGCCTCATACCTGTTCTCCAGTCGGACTGGAGGAACTGGTATCGGTTTACTGTGAGCAGCTCCGGTCCTGGATGTGACTGTCTGCCACTCTGCTGTAGAGGGCACTCCCTGGGGTGCTTCTTTCTTAGGTG
This sequence comes from Alligator sinensis, assembly GCF_000455745.1. NCBI lineage: Eukaryota > Metazoa > Chordata > Crocodylia > Alligatoridae > Alligator > Alligator sinensis. Next base: position 703,883 of record NW_005842165.1, on the reverse strand, counting down.
TCTGGTCCTGCAGGGAAAGGAAATAACTGTCAATTTCATCCTCCACCTCCCTGATACCCCTCAGCCTGCTAACCTCCTCCCGGAGCTCCCTCACCCGCGCCTCCAGAGCCCTAAGACGGGCACCTGCCGGACAGGTGTGGGGGCCCCCAATCTCTGCCCCCCCCTGCCCTGCTGGGGATCCCCTGCAGGCCAGGAGGCAGGGGGACACCAGCTCCCCCACGGGCTCAATCTGGGTGGAGGCCTCAGACCAGCCCCAGGTAGGCATGGCCCCCTGGGCAGAGACCCTAGCAGCACTCCTTGTCGACACCATTGTATACGCTGCTGTTTGTTGGATCTGTGGTGTCTACGCTCTACCCATACAGGAGCCTCCCTCCTGGCCCTTCCTGCTTGCCCGCCGGCACGAACACCTGCGCAAATGCCGGTGCGCTCTGTTCACGCTGCGCGGCTCGGGAGCGCGGCTCCCCAACCTTCGGGGGATCAGCTGTTGCTGCTCCCACTGCTGATTCCTCTTCTGCTGCTGCTTCCACCTCCGGTCAGTAAGTAAGTAAGTGAGTAAGGGGGCACACGTGCGTGCGGGACACACATGTGCCTGGATCCTCTCCATGTATAAGGCATGTATAAGGTGCCTGGATCCTCTCCATGTATAAGGATGTATAAGGCAACTGTGATGTTGTTCCTTAAACATCTGCCACACTGTTTGAGCCTTTACAAGACATTCACAAGCCTTCTAGGGCATTTTTACACATGAAAGCACCACTGCACTGGGCGGTTTGGAAAGCACCCGGTGCTGCAACGTTTGCAGTTGTATAAGTGGAGAAATGCACATCAGCACTGAGAAAGTGGTAGTGGCATGCTTTTGAACTAAAATACATAGAAGGTGCTTTAGTTCAAAAGTGCACTGCTGCCATTTTCTGTGCATTTCACCACTTATACAACTGCATACAACTTGATTAATTGAGTCTGCTCCAAAGTGGCAGATCTCTGACATGCTGTGGGACAAAAAGGTATGTATATAAATGCCCCTAGAGTCCTGCTCTAATTGCAGTGGGCTCCATATAAAATCGGGTTGGAAGTATTCTGGGATCTGGAGGAGACAGTATATATGGGTTAAATACATTTGCTCATGCAATGAAAAAGTATTTTCATCACTTGGTAGTTGAGTTACTCACTGAAGAAGTTGCAGTTTTCATGCCTTTGCTTTCTTAGCTGGGAAGTTATTTTGCAGATTCAAATATTTTCTGTTTGCTTAAGATCCTTGTTCTTTCCTGCATATTGCACGAATAGGATCTTTTTAGACCCACAGTAAAAGTCCAGACTAAACAATAGGTGTTGATATCCAGAAAGGTTTTTATTGGGATAAAGCCTTACCTTAGAGAAAACCCTGTGAATATTCAAGTTCAGATTCCACTGGGATCACTAGCAAAATGAGTTTGTAGAACTTCATCCTTGCCTCTGTACAGTTTTCTGTGTTGCAAAAGCACCATACATTATAGCTCAAATCAATAAGTCTTGAGATTATGGATTAAAGGTACCTTGAACAGCCCTGTGTGTGTAAAGGACTAGAACAGTATATGAAACAGTATGTCAAGACTGAATTGCATTGACAAAGCTATAGAAGAGGGTAGGAAGCTAGGACTTGACTAGCAAGAAGGGCTGCATTTTGGGCTTACAGGGCATCAGCAAAATAGCCATAGAAATCTAAGGGCATTTTTATATGTGCTGTGGGACGTGGCACTGGGCCTTTAATTAGCAAGCCAAACTAATGTAAAGCGCCCATATACCACATGTATCAGCATCCCCATGCATCCCTGCAATGAAAAAATGGTGGCGGGGTGCTTTGAACTAAATCTCATTGAACGTGATCTATTTCGAAGCACCCCACCTCGATTTTTTCAGCATGAAGATACACGTGACGTGGAAGGTTGCTGAAGCACATCAATTTCCGTGCTCCAGCAGACTTGATTAATCTTGCTCTGCGCACATGTATAAGAGCCCTAAGAATGCAGATGCACCACATGTTTACTGAATAAACTGACTGCAAGTGGAGTGTGCACAAGATACGCAACCTTATATCAGCATAATCAATCTACTTGGGGATAAAATTACCCCCCAGGAAAAATTTTGTATCCATTTCTCCAGTCATTTTAATCTAGGGTAGCTTTTTGCCCAGTGGGCATAGCTACATGTGCACTTTAATACACAGTAGCCTATTTCACTGCACATTAAAGCATCACATCAAAAACAGTACTAATATGCTAATGTGCAGTAGAATTAGTCTACTGCACATTAAGCATCACTAAAAAGGAATTTGCATTTGCTACTGCGCATTAGGAAGGTCTAATGTGCCTTTATGGAGTACCTCATATTAGAGGTACTAAACGTAACGCACAGTAGCAAAAGCGCATTAATGAATGTGTAGACGTGCCCAGTGTCTGCTGGTTATTCCACCATCTTGTAACCAGGCACTGTAATAACCCTTAATGCTGGCAGTCAGCTAGAGAGAGATGGGTGTATGTCCCTATTTTACTACAGGGTAAATTTATTCTGCAATAAAATCTGGTTCAAATTACTCTCTGCTGTATCTCTGTAGGTTAAAATTCTAATATCAAGGAAGCTGTAGGTTGGGACTGGAAGGTGTTAGCATGGCAGTATGTGGGGAGTACAGGACTGCATTAGCGGGTGGGCTGTGGTTCAGAATGGAAGCACTCTATGAGATGTCTGAACACCATCTGCCCACTATTGTCGTGGATCCAGTGATGCAGAGAGTTGCTCTGTTTCCTATACTCTAAATATATTCCCTGAAAAATGAAATAGCATAAACAAGGAAACCATGGAGACTGCAGGCTAATTGAGCTTTTTCTGTAAATCTCCCTAGGTACATGTTACATTTAAGGGCAGAATTGCTATTAATGGCTTTCTTTAATTCGGGATGCAGACATGAAATTCAGAGACATCGTTCTTAAATGGAATTTAAAAATCAAACTGTCCCTGTGGCTTGTTGGCTAGTTTGTGTAACACATGCAGCCTGCTTCTGCAGCACCACAATGAGATCACATACAAAAAGGAAACCAAGATTAAAAGTCTGGAGATAAAGCAGAGAAATAAAATACATGAGCCTTCCTAGTTTATAAATGAGACAGAATTTCGAGCTCAGGGAAGCAAAGGGTTAAAAGTTATGGAAGTAAGCAAAGCTGGAATTAATACAGTCCTGAAAATAATACCCTTCTTGTTGTCAGCAGCACTCACCATTCCTATCCTAGGTACCCCATGTGCATAGGCTGATGCCCATTAAGTCTGCAGCTCCATTATGCTCCCCGTCATTCACACCTACATCAGCAACTCTGCCACTGATCCCCAGGCTGGGTGTGCCACCCTTTCCTGTTACAGGCCTGAGCTTTCTCCATAGTTTCAGTAGAAAACACACCTTCATCCTCCCCTTTTGCTGTACCATTCTTGTCCTCTCACCCCAGCATTCTGTCTGACTCTTAGTTTATAAGCTGATCTACAATTTGCAGAAAGATAGGCAGATGGATAGTTAGATAGATGATCTGTCAGGACATTACTGAGGAGGTCTTCTCTTTAATTTGGTTGACCCCAGCTTGGTGGGATGTTACTTGTTGGTCACCAAGGTATGTAGCAAGGTTCATGTGTATCCCCAGATTTGCCCAAGGGATGTTTTGGAGGCATAGGGACATTTAGGGTGGGGAATCTGAATTGTGGTGACTCATCCCAAGCAGCTATTCTACAGGTCTGGTAAATCACCCACAGATTTATGGTAAGAAAGAGTGAAACTAATGAATTCTACTTGTGCCTGACTGGGAGCTAATACAGGGATAGGAATAGCTTGGAGGATGGGACCAAAGCCAAGTATACTTGTCCAGTTCCCACTCAGGTGAAGTGAAGTAGAGACAGGCATTTCCAAAGAGGAAACTTCAGCTTTGCTACTTAACCTCTCTCTCCCTTCAGCAGAGTATTTGGCTCTCAGAGGGCCTGATATCTGCTGGCCTGTCCAGAGAATGCTCGCAGTGCTATGTCCAACCAGGTGGAAAGCAATGGTTCAGTGGAATCTACATGCCCTGCAGGTGCTTTGCTGATGGCAGGTAGATATGGAAGAAGCATTTCTAGCTCTGTGCTAGGTACCTGGAGGTACTGCTTAGAGGGTAATAGTCAATCAGTGGGTCATGACCCAAAAGCGGGTCACAAGAATATTTGAAAGGGTTGTGAGGAAGTTCCAGAAAAACATGTGAAAGCACAGGTTTCCCCCTGCAGCCTGACATCCTGCAATGGGCTGCTTTGAATGACTGGAGGCAGCAGGCACATGTGCATCTGCTGTATGCTGGCCATATGCATCTGTGCATGCAAAGCCAGGCTGTGGGAGCAGCCCCAGCTGCTGGACGCAGGTAAGTGTATGGGGAGTGGGTGTTAGAGGTCCAGTGGACTGGCTGGAGCGGGGGAAGGGGAAGATGCCTGGGCGTGGGGTGGCAACAGGGCAGGGGGAGCAGAGGGGGAAGATGCCTAGCCTTTCAGAGGGGGAAGGGGAAAGGGGCATCCTTTGCAGTGGGGAACAGTGTGCCTGGGCTGTTGGCACGAGGCTGGTGCCCATACACACAGGGATCTGCACTTGCTGCTTGGTGGATGGGATAGGGTCAGCACTCACTGCTTGTGCTCCAGCCCAAGTGGGATGGGTGGCAGCTGGGGGCCCCTTCCAGCAAGGTTGGGGGGGGCAGGGGACTGCAGGTCAGGAGTGAGGGGCCCCAGCATGGCCTGGGGGGCAGGGGACTGTGGGTCAGGACAAGCCACTGATCTTGGCAAATGGGTCCCAGTATGAAAAACTTTGAGAACCACTGCTCTAAGCCCAATGATCCAGCCAGTTTTGTATCCACCTTACAGTCCAGTCATCCAACCCATACTTCTTTATCTTGCTTGCGAGAATGTTATGGGAGACAGTATCAAAAGCCTGCTAAACTCAAGGTATACCACATCCACTGGTCTCCCTGCATCCACAGGCCAGTCATCTCATCCTAGAAGACAATCAAGTTGGTCAGGCATGACTTACCCTTTGTGAAGCCATGCTGGCTATCCTCCTTATACATTCTCAAGCCCTCCATGCAACTGGGTATCTGGTGCTGGAGTTTGGAATGGAAGGTTCTGCTCACAGTGACTTGACTCACGAGAGGCCATTTCCAACTGGAATGAACTCAGGAGCCAGCATAAGTCACAGGTGGAAGCCAAGGGCAGGATCCAAAGGAGAGCAGGTATGAGAAATAATGGAAGGATAGGGTAGTGGCTAGGGTGCTAACTTAGCACTCTGAAGGGTTGAGAGCCTTGCTCTTCCACATGATTTCCTGTGTGACCTTGGCCATGCTACAGAGCTTCTCTGTGTCTCCCCCTGCCCTTTGCAAAATGGGAGTGAAAGCATTGCTCTGTTGCACAGCAGTGCTGGGGAGGTGGGAGGATGAATGTACACAAAGTTTGTGCACAGCAAGGGCTGTACATGATGGAATGAGTTAAAATTAAAAGAATTTGTCTAACTCTAACTGTGCAGCTGGTTGAAAACTAGAGGGGAAATTCCAGTTTTGCTTTGTTTTTTACTGCTTTTCAAATGTCGGAATATCATCAATATTTCAAAATCCTCAGGTGTCTCTCCACACAGATTTCTTATGTCTTACCTCAGCCACACTGGGCAAACATACCTGTTCTAGCTAGAACAGGTCAGGAAACATAGCTTATTTTTTAATGAAAATTTTTGAAAAAAATAAAGTTTCATTCCATCAACATTCTGTTTTCAGGTTTTTTTAAATGGATTTCACTAAGAAACAAACCAAACCAAAACAAGACCTTAAAAAAGATTCAAAAGGAAAAGAAAGTTTATTTCCCCATCAAGTTTTTAAAAGATTATTTCAGGTTTTCTTTGGAAAACTAACAAAAAAGGCTTTAAGAAAATGAAAATGTGAGAAATTTTGCAAGGGTTTTGGTTCACTCTTATTTTTGACAAAAAGTAGAAGTTATTTATCTTATTCTTGACCAAAGAACTAAAATGTCAGGTTTTGGTGCTGTTTTTTTCTCTTATCAAAAAATCTGCTTTGTTAAAAGTGTATTTTAGCTGGGGGGGATATAACAACTTTTTTTTTTTTTGAATGATCTGTGTGCTTTTTCTTCCTGAGTCAGCTCTCCCAGCCCTTCTCATAGTTCACAGCTGATCCCCATCTATTTCCCTGTCTTTACAATACCTCAAACCCCGCAGTGGTGAACGTGCCATTCCAGGGGCAGCCTCCATGCTGAGAAACTTTTTGACACCTTTCCCCACGGCCAGGTGTTATACATGCACAGCCCCCAAATTGTTGGCCTTTTATGGCTGTCATGCTCCAGTACAAGCCAGCCTCATTGCCTGTCTGCTTCCCTGAGGATATTGAATCTATCTGGCAGCAAATCAGGCCCCATTGCTATCCCAGGACTATCCCCCTGCAGCTCCAAGGAGTTTACATTGATCTTCCCTGAATGCCCTCAGCGTGTCATTGGCCTCACGGTTCCCTGGTGCTCCAGGATGAATGGTATTCTCTCTACTAGCCCTAACTAGCACACTGAACATCCAAGGAGAGCCAAACCAATCTTGGGATACCAAAGAACGAAGTGGAGGCAATATCACCTGGGGGCTGATACAGTAGAATGGGGATCAGCAAGAAAAGGTACTCTCTCCAGCTCTGCCACTAACTTACTTTGCAACCCTGACCAAGTTACTTCTCTTTTGCATGCCTGCGCTTCCCTTTCAACCCTTTGTCTATATTGATCGTTAGCTTTGTGAGGGGAGGAGCATCTCTTGCAGTGCATCTCTACAGCATCAGGCACACTGGATCCATTATGTAAGTTGCTACCTTCAGGTGCTGCCACATTTTTCCTAAAAGGTGAGCTTCATCATCCAGGGAAGAAGCCAGTCAGCTCATGTAGTTCCTAAGAACAGGAATAGAACTCCTTCAAACCACCAAAATGTTCCTTCCTACTTGGGTGATGGGGGAAGACAGAGAAAGAGAAGGGAAGGAGGGGAGGAGAGGGGGAGAGAGAGCGAGAGCGAGAGAGAGAGAGAGGAAAAAAGAGCAGCTCTTTTCGAAGAGGAAATTAAATTGGACTTCACATTTACAGGATCTTCATTTTGTTCTGGTGATAATGAATTAAGCTCTTGCTGGCAGTTATATTGCTGCAGAAATAAGTACCAGTTAAAAGCACTTTTGGAAACTGTGCCTTTCATTTTTAAAGCTGTTAAATTTGCATTTAATTCGTTTATTAATTCATTTATTTATGCTGCTCAGGTACTAACCCTGCTTTTCTCTTTCTGTGCCAGTGAGTTGCAGGTTTGACCCTTGTCAAGCAGCCAGAAAAGTGTATGGGCAGGGGCTAGACATGTCTGTTTTGGGATGGATTGTCCAGTCCATGATTACAAACTGCTCTTATTTTTTATGAGTGATGAGACAAATCCTGCCCAGAATCATCTCTACATTTGTAAAGTTTGCCCCATTTTCTGGATTAAATTCTGGTCTGAATGATTGTAGAATAGTTGGACACAGAGGAATAAACATTGCTGTTTTGATCTTACAGACTACTCTATAATTCCTTTACAGCTATGCCACATCTCAACTATCAGTAGATCATAACAGAGACATAGGAAGCAAATATCCTTCTTTTTATGTGATTTTGAAATTATTTGGATTGAAAGCTACAAACTCAGATGCAGCATCTGTCTGTCTTTATATGTGTTTCCAGAATTGTGTATGGTAGGATGGACTAAGAACTCATAGGGCATGTTGACATGAGATACATTAATGCACATTAGCCTAATTTAATATGCATTACGGGCATGCATTTACATGTGCACACCCTTAATATGCATTAAAAATGGTGAAGTTAGGCTAATCATGCCTAAATTGATAGCTGCAAATTCAGGTATCAAATTTAGGTTTGACCAGTTAAAGTGCATTAACACACTTGTAGACATGACGCAGCACTAACTTTAGTGTTGGGTCTGCCCAGCCACTAGGGGCACATGCCAGGGCTGCAGGGACTTGGCATTAACTTTAGTTCCAAGTTCCTGAATGCATAGACACCTGCCAAAAATCACTTAATGCGCATTAAATTTAGTCACGCTTAAATGCATGTTTAGTGTTACTGTGTAACTACTTCTGCTAATAATGAATTTGAAACACTCTGCAACTCTACACAGGAATCATTATAATCATTACTGCTTGATTAATATGTAGATTAGGTAGATTCATATAATAGATATCCTGGTTTAGACTTGGTGGAAACATTTTGAAAAGCATCTCTTTTCTTAATAGCTGAACGATTGAGCTTAGTCAAAATCAAAATATTTCCTGAAACAAGTTGGATTTTAACCCAATTGAGAATTAGAGAGGGCAGGAGGAATATTTTAAATTTTGAATGCTTTTCCCTGGAGGGTGGACTAGAAATTTTCCAACTAGAATTTTGACCAAAATAATTTTGCTTGACATTTTTTCTCAGAAATGATTTTGGACCATTCTATTCTTCTGAGATAATTGCTACAACTGCAGATCTTCTATATATACTGAAGTCCAACATACTGTATTGTTCCAATTATAGCTCGACTCTATAAGTTAACCCATATTTTTCTGGTTCATATTTAGGGAAAACAACCCTATCTCTTAATATAAGTTGATAACCACAGATAAGGACCTGAACTGATCTAGAACTCTCACAAGGGAATCAAGGGAAGGACCCAGAATGTTAAATGCACTAAATATACTAAAATATAAACTGATCTAGAAAAAGCATAACTTAATATTTTTATTGGATGCACAAAAATAGTGAGAGCACAAAAAGTCAAGACTGCAGGGGGCTTGATTATAGATTAGCCTTGCATACAAATTGAGTGAGATTCTTATGGTTCCTTTGGAGGAAAATGCTGTAGCCATAATACGAGTATTGCTCGTATTAGATGCCACTCTTCTTTGTTTCCTGTTACTTCAGCCTCTGTCTGCCTATATCCACCTGCTGTCTCTTGGTTTGTACTCCTATTGTAAGCTCTCTGGGGTATATATCACTTTTATATTTGGGTTTGTGCAGCCACTAGCACAGTGGGGTCCTGTTCTGTGACTGATTCCCAGCTCCTACTACAGTAGGACAATAATTCATAATAATAATGGGGAACAGAATTGGCCTGGCTCCAGGCTGTACTAGTTGATTTGTGTGGGCAAATTGCTTCCATATAGTTTGGAGCATGGGGTGACAATGCTGCCGTCTTTGCCACAGAAGCAGAGGAGAGCCACACCCCCAACTCAGGCCTGGCAGAGGAGTCTGAGATGGGTAAGAACTTCTCAATGAGCTGTTGGAAATAGATCATCCCTGAGCTAAGCCTTGCTCCATTCCAGCTGACCTAGCCGTTACATGCCACCCACCAGCATTGGAGAGTGTACCATGATGTGCTAATCTATGCCAGACCTGGAGTCCTGTTCTACCCCAGACCTATCCAAAGGGGTGTTGAGAGATCTTAAGGTGCCCCTCTCCCTGCAAGTGTGTTCCTCTGTGGACACGTGCTGTTATGGAAGTCACTAGCCATTGGGCATTTGGAATGAAGTCACTAGCCATTGGGCATCACCTGGGCAAAATCACCACTCTTGCCTTTGTATCTGTATCCTAGCCCATTCACTCTCCTCCTGCCCTAGCAAGGATGCCACTTCCTCAACTTTACCCCCATTCCAGGCTAGGCCTCAGAGGACAAAATGTTGAACAGGAGCCAACAGGAAGGGTAAGTGGCCCATTACCTTAATTAATTGATGCGGTCCGGAAAGATGGAAAATGCTGCAGCTTGCAGGATTTCAGCCCCTCACTGTTCCAGCTGCCCCCTCTCTTCCCTCCCCCCCCCCCCCCCGGTTTGAAGGATGAAATATGGGTGTGGGGGGGTGCATGCTTTCATCCCACCCCCACCCCTCTCTTTGCATTTCCTCTCTCATCACCAAATTGCACAAGCTCTTAGAAAAGGCAGCTTCATTTCCTCCTGCCTCAGAATCTCCATATTAATAATGTTCTGTGCTTCATGCTGCCCTCCAGCAGATTTATACTTAGCAATAATGGGGAGGGGAGGGAGACGGGAAGGCCACAGATGGCATTTTTTTGGAAAGTGCTCACAGGAGGTAGTTGAAGACATTCAATATTGATCTATGCAATTTCAATCCAATGGTTTCCCCTCCACTCTCAAGTAAATATTGCAGTTTATTAAGACCTTACATTTCACAGGGTGAAGTAACATCATCGTTCTTGGGATATAATCATGCAATGGAGACAGAATTTCAATTGCTGCAAGGACTCTTCCTCCTCTATATACTTACTGTACTTCCTATGGCCTCCCTTCAAACACATGTTTTTCTAGGGTGAAAGGAGAGAATATAAAAAACTAGGGGTTAACCCTCCTCATCTCAAAATAATACACCTGGGGCACACCCACACATGAAATTAACACAGCTGAGTAAACTCTGGCACAGTTTGAACAGGAGTGTATTGCTTCTGGGCACAGCATTTACATGTATGCCTGGGACCATAGCACATTGACCCGGGGTATCACAGCCATGGCTGGCAGGGGCCCCTGGGGGTCAGCTTGTCAGCCTGGGGCTGCTCTGACCCAGCTTAACATGCTGCAGAGGAGCTGGCTGGGGCATGAGGGTGCTTCAGTGCAGAACTAGCCAACAGGCAGGGCCCTCACTAAAGCACTTGTATGCCCCTGCTAGCCCCATCATCATCTACACATTCATTGCAGCAGAGTAAATAACTTTGCCATAGGATAGTACTTGTGTTTGAGGGTGCATCTATACAAGATGTTTACTGTGGAGTTTCCTCCTTAGTTCCTCAGTAAATGTCTCGGTGTTTCCACATAAGGCCCTATTAGGCCACAGGAAACTAATGAACTCTGCAGCAGGTTTGTACTTGTAAATATATATACTATCATGTGGCAGCATTATTTACTGCACAGCAACACACACAGTAGACACTGATAGGGCTGGCTAGGGCACAAGGGCTGCTAGGATACAGGGGTGCTTCGGTGTGCGGGCTGCATGCTGGCTAAACCCACACTGAAGCACTCTCATGCCCCAGCCAGCCCCTCTGCAGCATGCTGAGGCAGGGCAGAGCAGCCCTGGGCTGGCATGCTGGCCCCCTAGGCTCCCTGCTAGCCAGGGCTCCACTGCCCTGGATCTGTGTGTTGCAGTTCCAGGTGCACATGCTGCGCCCAGAAGCAATAAACTCTGCCACAATATGTGCTGGAGTGTATTGCTCCATTTTAATATGTACATAGTACTGCCAGGGCGCAGCTACATCTTACAACAGAGTTAATTAGTTCATTTCATCCTAATAGCACCATACATGTAGATGGTAATGTTTTATTGTGGAGTTAATTAGTGAACTTCACAGTAAATGCCTCATATAGACACACCTCTGAGGTACTAATAAAGGTCCCAAGGGTTGTCAGCACCTCTTCTAATTGCAAAGATGTCCTTTCCAGGCTTCGGAATACACAGAAGTAATTTTGGGTCTTGGTACCATACTTTGTTTCATGTTTGGTATCATACCTTCTTTCAGCAGCTAGAGTTATGTCCTCCATTAGTGGGTATGTCAACACAGCAGGGTGAAGGTGCAATTGTAACACATACACACACACCTCTGCTAGCTTTCTTTAGCTGGCAAAAATAAAAATAGCAGTGGAGAAAGAGGCACAGGCTTCAGGACTTGAAGTCTTCCCCACACCAACCAACGAATATTTGGGTTGAAAGAATGCTCCCTAGGTAGAGAATGTTAACAAACATGGATGCACATTACTGGGTGAGATTATCAGGACCAGGATTCCTCAAAGCCACAAAAAAATAACTTCCCCAGGTGTTACAGGTGATTTTGCTCTTAGGGCAGGAATTACCTTCTTGTCCTAGAGATGGTCCCTATCCATGTACCTAGGTACTGGTGTGAGGGGAAACTTACCCCATGGATGCTATGGCTAAGCAGAGATCTCCACCCCAATAGTAATAAACAGCTGAATGGCATTATCACATCCATTCCTGCAAGTCTTTATTTCCCTGGTATGCACCCTGGACTGATAAGCATGCTGACCCTGGTCTTCAGTTGGGTAAATCAGGGTTGATTTCAGTGGAGATGCACCCATTTACACCAACCGAGGAACTGGCTTTGAACATGAAATATCAGGGGCTAATCCAGAACATCAGCAGCAGGCAACTGCATTAAGATAGGCATCTGCTTCATTAGTGACTTCAAAGCCATTGTGTTCATGCCAGCAATATAATACCAATGGCCTCATAATTTATACGGCAGTTTTCATTACTTTTCTTCTCCAAAGACTTGTTCAATAAATTACTGGTTTATGAATTCCAAAGTGCTCTGTGGAGCAATGCACACGTGCCAAAGCCATGCAGTCCAGGCTGGTTTTGATAATACAGTGCTTAGTGTGTCAATGAGGAGTTACTCACCTGAGCAGCCCCACTGATGCTATTATGCACATAAGCAAATACACACCAAGGTAAGCAGCTATCATCTCCTGCATTATGGGGATACTAAAAGAAACCAATCAAGGCCAAGTGTTGCATAGACATCTAGTGAGAGGCAGTCCCTACCCCCAAAAGCATCTAAACCTGTAATTATCAACTGTGGTGCTGCAGCACCCTGAGGTGCCATGAGATCCTTTAAGGGTGTCATGGGATGCCTCTCAATATTCCCATGGTCAGGTGTGTACACACCTATGTATAATTCACAAGTCTTTCCTGCCCAAGTGCAGAGGGGCTGGACCCGATAATCTGTAAGGTCCCTTCCAGCCCCTAACAACTATGAAACTATAAAACTCTAACACAGGAAACTGTAACATCAGAAACATTCTGGAACCTGTTGTGGTCTCTCTCAGTTCTTCATAACAGAAGAATTGTTCTGTTCTATTTTCACAGTGAAAAAATACAAATGAAAGTGAAGAGCTGACATTTTCTAAGGGGTACCTTGAGCCTAAAAATGTTGAGAACCATGGATCTAGCCTACAGGTGCTCAGTCCTTCCAGCACATGGGCCAGATGAGTGGAGCACCATGGACCAACTCCACACACCAGATCCAACCTACAAACCAGCTCTGTGCTCTGTGTATGAGGCCATGCTCTGGGTCAGACTCTGCACAGTAGGTTCAGCATGCAAACTGGCCTTGCACACTAGATCTAGAATTATGAACTAACCCCATGCACTAGGACCTATGCACTGGGTCTCACACTGCATTCACGGTCTGGCAGAGTATGCATATGGCAGCAAGAGGAAGAGAACCCAGGTCTACTGAACCTTCATCCAATGCTCCATTCAGTGGGGCAAGCTGCCCGTGCTATCCAATCCAATATACCCTTGCTGGTCAAAGGAAGCCACACCCAGGACTGTGTCCTTGCATGGGTTCCAATATGTCAGATGGAAGCACGCTGCCCTGTGCAGGCAGCAAACCCCATCCACTGCAGAGAACGTACCCCATGGAGCAGGCCTGGTCCTCTGCATGGCAGGTTCTTGTTCTCCTCATTAGCATCCCTCCTTCATACAGGAACCTTGTCTCTATCATCACCAATAAATGGAAATGAAACAGCAGGGCCTGGCTAACTTTTGTTGCCGCCAAAATAAAGAATTGTAATGCCATAATAAAGGGACTGCAAAAACAGCTGGCATTGGTCTGTCTCAGATTACTGGAGAGCTGTTAAAACCAACAGGCTTGAACTTAGCTTAGTAGCTTTCTTGACCACACCTGAGGATTTGTACAGGCTGCACTTAAGTCCTAGACAGAAGAAGTGGGGACAGTGTTCCCCTCCCGTATTCAGGAGTAACCAAGAAGTACTACAGGCAGCCTATACACATGCTCAGGTGTGGGGGGCATTTTAATTAGAGCAGTTTCTGGACAGCCACTCTAATTAATGCCCCCCATGTATATTAAGCCCTTGCATGTTTAAAAGTGGCCGTGGGATGCTTTCTCTAAATAAAGTGCCCCCATGGCCATTTTAAAACATATGGGGTCTTAATACAAATGGCAGTGAGGTGACACTGGAGCGTTCTAACTAGAACAAGAAATAGACTCAATTAATCAAGTCTGCACTTATGCGTTCTAATTGGAATGCAAACAAGCATGTGTATAGGCAGCCACAGTTCCCAGCCCATCTTAAAGCAGCCCTGATATCACAAATAGAGAATCATAAAGCTCCTTTCCTGGCCCTGCCCCACTTCTGCTCTTCCCTCTGTACTCATCAGAGGGGGCTTATATGATAGCCACCCAACTTGAATAACAGCGGCACTAAATAGAGGACCACCAGAGCTAAAACATACACTGAGCAGCACTTGAGCTAAGGAGTCATGCCTCCCAGGACAGGGATGGGAGGGGAACATGGAACACCCTTACCAGCAGATTACACTCACCCCTGGTTTGTAGCTCCCATGGAGAGGACATCCTTGATACAAGACTGTAGGGAATTTGCTTTATCAATTGTGTCATTCATTTGTGCAGATAAGTAATAATCCCACAGACTATATTTTAATGGCAAGGAAGCTATCCTGGAATTTCACATCTATCAACTTAAAGCATGGCAGAACCCAGGAGTCCTGCTGTTTAGCCAGCTACAGGGCACTCGCTGCCTTGAGTGTAGGGCTATCCTCCACCATAATGTCTGTTCCTTGACCTGGGACAACTTTACTTTTACTGCCCATTAGACCCTTCAGATTGGCCCCACGTTAACACTGCACTTTGGTGAATGTATTCTTTTATTATCCATGGCCTAAGGCACTTCACCACTACTCATCTTTGCAAAGGACAGGTTGAGGGAGAGGGAATCATTGGAGATACGGATGGCCATAGAGGGGATGACATTCCCCTGAGCTCACGTATTGTAGTGAGTCTCATTCACAGACTCCCCTTTGTCACCTGTGAGTGTCCTGGGTTTACCCTGATTCTAGCGCGGTGACCTCTTCCCTTTCCCTCCCTGAGCGATGCAGCTAAACACTGTGCTCAGGCAGCTGACTGTTCCACAGTATAACTGCTGAGTGGCTTTCTTTGCTGGCACTGCAGCCCTCATGGGAGAAGGCAGGCACCCCTGCCATGCTAGTCAATGAGGCTCACACTGAGAGAAAGCCTCCTGACACGCCGCTTTCAGAGCCTTTCCATTCCAAGGTTGGAAAATGGAAAAATCAATGCGGCCACCCATTGTCTCTCCATCTCTCTTTGATTTATGGCCCTGCTGAAAGGCCTTGATTGTCCACAATTATCAGGCCGTCAGCTCTTATTTACCAGGATCCCCTCTCCCTCCCCAGCAGGTGCTTCCCTGACACTCCAGCCAGATACTGGCAAACAATTCATGGAGCAGAGGTGGATTAGATTCAGGGCACTTCCCTGTTAGGAATAGGATTTTAGCTTGTTTCTTCAATTTCTGTAATGTCTGCTTATTGCATATGATTAATAAAGATGTTGGAACTAACTAGCCACGTTGTTATAGGTGTAGCCAAACAGTTCTGGAAAGGCAAAAGAAAAAAACTGGAGCAACTCAAGACAGCAGGACCTGAAACACTCTTGAATCTTTTATTCCATAATGCTTTACAACACTACCAGAGGCAGAGGGCCTGATCCCAAGAGCTCACAAGGAAAGATTTTGAGGTCAAGAGAAGCTTGAAGAGAAACAGACAAAGGTGAACGCTAAAGGGCAGATCTTCAGTACTTTGGCTTCAATGGAGCTATGCTGATTTCCAGAAGCAGAGGTTCTGGCCCTGAGTTAACCTGAGGAGGACAATGCATGTGTCTGTCAGATACCCCTAAGGCTGTCTCCATGGCACAGCTGACTGAGGTGGGGAGCATCCATCCTGTGGGAAATTATAAGATTTGTGTTTTGTCCTGTAACAGGAGGAAAAAATTGAAATCTATGACTTTGTAATGATTTTTTTAAACTTAGTTTTGACCTTATTGAAGTGCTGCATTTTGACTTGATTGCCCTGTCTCTTGTATTAACCCCAAAGCCAAAATGTCTTGACCTTTACAAACCAGCACATGTTGGGATAATTCCCGGTGAAAATTCCAGTGGGATGACTGTGTTTTTGTGAAAGACTTTGATGCAGCTGAATCAATGCTTTCCAGTGGGAAACTGCTTTAGTGTAAAATTTCCAATGAGCCTTTGAAGCTGCACTCATCTAATAGATTAGGAGGACATGCTAATTGTTTATGACAATTGGTCTGATGGCAGCAGACACTTGTTTGGAAAAAGGACCTTAAGTCATAAATTGGGAGAAGATCTCTTGCCATGTCAGCCAGCTGCCCTAAAATATGCCCTGCACAAAGGGTCTGGGAGAAAATATGCCTCTCAGCAGTACAGGCCAGAAGCTCCTGCCTGACTGAGGGTTTGAAGTTAACTGCTCTGTGGGAGCTGAAAGCTCAGTTCTGCCTTCACTGTGTAAAACATCCCTCCATTGCCTAGAACAGGACCTGGAGTTCTGATCATATTGGAAAGGCGTATGGTCTCAGAAAGCACAGCCAGAGTCTGTGTTTGTTCATTTCTCTCCCAGCAAGGAAACAGCTGGAACCTAAATTCCCCCTGATGTAAGCAGCAGTCAAAGCTGAACAGGGTCCCAGGGGTCCAAGGATAACAGTCCCCTGGGAGGAGAGATTAGGGAGCTCATGCATGTCTGAAAAGGGGAAAGGTTGGAGGCTATATTTCTTAGTGCCAGCTGGGGATCTGGCCTTGGAGCTCCGGAATATGCGCAGAGGGTCTATAAAGCAGGGACTGGGGATGAACTAATTGGACCCTTTGGTACAGCTCAGGAATGCTCAGGTCTGCATGGGGGTGGAGACTAGTGGCTTTAAGCTGGATCTAAGACTGATGTGGGCTGGTTTGAACCCTGAGGATAAATAACTCATGCTTGCTGCCCAATGGGTTCCTAAGAGATTGCCCCAGTAGCTGGGAACTGATGCAGCATACAAAGAGCCTAGCAGTTTCCAAGATATTCTCAGTTTGTCAGAGGTCAGGGAAAAGGGTGGTGAAGGAGCCATGTAGGACAGTCAAGATCAATTAATTGCCTTGAAAATGCTCCAGAGCTGTATACTAGCAGAGGAGTAGCAGGAGCAGAGCTGAAGACCTGGCCCAGGGAATTCTATATTGCCTGAGGGACATGAAATAAAATGTGTGTAGGAGTCCTACATCTTCATCCCAGAGGCAGTCCCCTAAGAAATATGACATAGGTGAAACAGGTGCTTTCTGAGCAATACATCCCCCATGCATTTGTCTTGTTACCCACATGACACCCACAGAAAGGAGGACTGCAACTGAACCCAGAAATATCCTGGGGATATTTTCTTCCAAAACAGGGCTGGGGATTAGCAGACATTAGCCATGTCTATATGAGATGCTGGCTACACAGTTGTTACTGCATAGTAATTTAGTACTTGCATGCACAAGTACTAAAGGACTGAGCAGTAACTGGCATTACTGCCAGTAGCTTCTTACTACTGTGCAGTAGTGTCGCATCACGTTTCATGCCATGCAACACTATTGCTCAGTAGCAACAAGTTACTGAGCAGTCAGCATCTCATGTAGATGCAGCCATTAGGTCTGAAACTCAGAATGTTATCAGCTCAGATCCCTTAACAACACAGGAAGCAGAGTAGCATACTAGTTAGGAGATGAACCAGCAATTAACCCTGGAGTAGACCCTGGGTTTCTGCAGCAATGCAAAAGAGACTAAAGCATCCTTAATGCAGCAGCTAGGGATTCTCTGGAGCTGGCCTGAGACTGGCACAAACAGCACTATATCACCCCCTCCAGTTCCAGAATGAACAGTTCACAGCAGGTATAGTGAGGAGCCTGCCTGTGATGTACTCCAGTGGCCTCAGTGCAGCTGCTTGGGAGCAAACTTAAGAGTGCCATTTAAAACTCAGGGTAGAGAAGCTGTGAGCCCTACAGGTCAGCCTGCATGGCAGCTGGCCTAAAGTCAGTTATGCCCTGCTGACTAAACTTGAGCATTGATTTGTGTCTGCAGATTTAATCCTAAATCCAGCAGATCTGGCCCATAGGATCAAACACATCAGTCATAGAACCAGCCAACCAGCCCCTGATACTTGGCAATGGTCCATACACCTTCAGGCCTGGATCTGGGATGTGAAAAGATTTGATGTGGCCCATGGTGCCACCTGGGGGAACAGGTCAGAAGCAGCAGCCCACTTTGGGTCCAAGATGGGTTACTTCAGGCCACCAGTCCTAACAAGCTGTCAATCCCTGCCCTATTCTACGTTAGCATTTAGCATCTATAGTCACTTTTCTCTAGAATTGCCCCCAGTTACCTCAACCTCACTGGTTAGGTGCCCTTTCCTAAATTCCTCACCTACACAGTTCCTGAAGAGATGGTACTACTTGGGCTATACACCGGGGTACCCAGCTTCTTCCTTGCAATACAACCTGAACCTCTTTAAACTTTCTGATTGATTGAGGCCCCTTCTGCCTGCTCCTGGAGACTGTCCCCCCTGCCTCCCTTGGAAAGCGTGTAGCTTCCAAGCCTGTATGGCTCAGAAAGCAGTAATAACATAGCCAATGGGCTGACCCACACTTACAATTCACATTCAGTCCCTGTTAATTAAGCTATAAAAAGCTACCCTACAAGACTGCTAATAAATTTTAAAGCAAAGCAGGCTTTATTGACTGGCAGATTGGGGGAATAGCAGCACTGGATGATTGAAGAGGGGACAGTTTGCAACAGAATCGGTGGGTTTTACAAGGAAGATTTTTGCACCATTTTCTAATGTGTTTGGAGGAGGGGTTGACATATGTCTATCAGAAGAAGTCTGCCCTCAATACTAGCAGAATGATGGGGTGACACTCAATACAGTCCAGTCCAGTCTGCCTGGAAGGGGCTGTGTCACAGATGGGCCAAGGCATCCTGAGTGAACTCAGCCAGAATTTTGCAAGGGGTGCTCTGGGGCCATATGGCATGCCAGTTTATGGAGGGGTAGAGAAGTCTGTCTTGCCCCTGACAGATCTGCAAACTAGCATGAATGTGGATGTCCACTGCTCTGATTCCAAAACCTTTTACACAGGAGAAGTGGAAGCACAGTGGGAAAGACAACTTGACAGAACAGGCACAGGATGCAAAAAACGTGGGTTCAATTCCCATGCCGGCTGCAAGCTTTCTGTGGGACTTGAGACAAGTCGCTCACCTTCCTCAGGTCTCTGTCTATAAATTGGGAAGAACTTTCTGTGCCTTACAGAAACAAAGTGGATATAAACTGCTCAGGACTAAGACTGTAGAGCTCAGGACTACATAGAACACAGACTGTGTTCATTTGCTAGCATGGGTACCCATGGCCTGGGGTGTGTGGCATAAAGCCTTCTGCCCTGTCCCATGCTTAAGTCCTTGCAAAATGGGCCCCAATATTATTACCTGTATAGCTCCTAGTCTATTTAGACTCTTATACTGCACCCATCGCTGTAGCACATGAGTGCCTTTTACCCCACCAGGCTTTGTGTTGTGAAAATGATTTTGCTCATGACTCTACAGCAGCCCCTTCTAGAGCATCACCTGCACTAGCTCAAAAACCCCATGCAGCAACTTATGGTGCATTGAAAGAGGCCCAGATACACCTCAAACTCTAATGGCATGCAGTGGGCATGTTCTACAAGGAGTGGGTCTTCAGTGCCCACACACTACTACAGAAACAGTGACATCTCTTATGTTCACAGCCAGCTGGAAGGCAAATAAGCTTACGAGTAGGAAGACAGAAAGGCTGGTTTTGCACAGCCTAGTCCCAGATTCAGTCATTCACATAAGCACATAGGGTGTACCAAGCACTGACGCTGGTTTGATGGAGTGGAGGAATTTTAGGTTTAAGTATTGTACAATCTCTTTGTATGCAGCTAAATAATGTACAGGCAGTTGGGTTACTCTTAGAGCACTAGGTTGAACAAAAGGGAGAGGGCAGAGATCACATTTATACATACTCCTGCACACACACACATGCACACTGACTCATGCATGTACACATAAGTACTTAAAATAATTCTGGTCTTACACCTTCTGAGTCACACATGCATACACAAAGACACACTTCCATACATACACACAGCCATCCATTCCAAGGCATGCATATGCACAAAACAGGCTCCCATGCACTTATACACACATATGCGTGCACAAACATACCCACACACACCCCTGAAAACAAATGCACATGCATATACATGTACACACCACTCCTATGCAGTTTCTTGATGCCAGAACACACGCATCCCTGCACATGCCCATGCACCCATTCTCACAGGAGCCAGCCCTTCCCCACCACAAACTTGTACACGTTAATGTGCACTCATGCAGATGCAGACATATGCATGTACAGCCATGAATTCACTCCTATATACCCTTGCATGCACTCTTACACAGGTGTACACCCAGCCATGCAAGCACTCCTGGGCGCACACACACGTGTCTGTACACTTGCACAGGTGCATATCTTTTAAACCGTTGTGGACCAATTAAAAACAGCAGCTGCTTCGCTTCAATCTGCCTTCCCTGCACCTGTTCTAGCAGACATTGCTATGGTAACACATCAGCCTGGGGGAGATGGGAGATGAGTTGCCAAGCAACGCAATACTGCAGACTGCAGTACTGACCCCTGGTACTGGGATCGTCAGAGGGGAGCTCTATGATCACAACCACATTTTTCATTGCAAAGAGTCAAAGAAGGAGCATGGAGGGTTGGGTGACAAAAGGCAGGGAGATCAAGGGATGGACACCATCAGATTTTGTGGAGGCCTAACAAATGTTCTTTGGCTTCTAGGCTTGACTCCCTAACAGCGCTCTGGAACTGATGAGCACTGGAGGAATTTATGGAGGATCCACATTATCTAGCTGCCATGTTACAGGCAACCCCCGCTTAGCACTCTTAATTGGTTCCTGAAAAACCAAGCATTAAGCGAAACAAGCGTTAAGTGAAACCAAAAGTATTTGACAACCCAAGATGGCAACCGCAAGTGTTTTTCATGACCCAAGATGGCAATCATGAGCGTTATAACAAAACTAAGTTAAATTATAGATTTCACTTGCTAAGTGAAATCAGGTATCAATTTAAAATGAGCATTATCACGAAATAGTGCTAAGCAAAACAGCGTTAAGCGAGGGTTGCCTGTATTTCTTGATTTCCTTCCCTGGGGCTGAGAGCAGTCCCTCCTGCAGGTGACCCAGAGGAAATGCTTTTTGGGAAATGTAGCATATTCATACATTCCTCACAGGAATGATAACATTGATAACAGGTTCACCCTCCACTTATGAGAAGCGAAAGAAGGTGGCTTTAGGGATACAGCTTCTACCTCTGTGCCGGTGTATGCAGCTAAGTTTGTGTTTGAGAACAGAGTTTGTTTTAAAAGCTTTATTAGTCCAAACCCATTTACTTTATCTTGTCTTATGTGGCCCTCTTCCTGTGAACAGCCAAAAAAGAAGGTAGTGTCAGGGGAAAAAAAGCAACTTCACTATGGCTTTGCTACAAAATAATGCAATGTATATGCTACCTGTTTGAAACTGAAAGGGGTGCAGAGAAGGGGCCAAGGTAGAAGGAATTGAAGAAGATGATTGTGGCAGGACCTGAAGCAGATAAATGATTTGCAGCCCAGAAAATGACTTATTTTCTCCTGTGCACCATGTAGAAGGGCAGAGATATCTGCAGAGCATGGATCTCCAGCAGCATTCTCACTGAAGCAGGCAGGAAAATCCAGGCAGACTGTTTGAGCTATTTGATACCTACAATTTTGCAAGGGAAAACACCTCCATACAAAAGACATTTTTTCTATGGCAAAAATTCAAGGATCTCCTGAGACAACTGATGACTGGGTAACTAGCTACCACTGATAATAAAAGACTACTTTCACATACAGGAAGACATGCCAGAAAATAGGCTCTTAATGCATATATACACAGCAACAGTAAAACAGCACTAACCACAGACAGTTTAAGGAGAGACAGTATGTGCAAAAGTACAGACACAAGAGATTTCCAGTAGGTGTGTATTGCAGCAAACAAAGCAATACAAATGCCTTAGGAAAGATATGCACAAAGTATCCCAAACAAATTATTTTGCACAAGCATGTTGCATGGAGAATCAAAAGAGGTACAGAATGGAGAACATCTCTGAAGAAAGAAATTTAGCAGCAATGACTCAGTGCTGTGTGCTAAATCAGTATCTTTTTTCTTATTCTGCAACCAAAAAAAAAAAAGAACCCTTTCTTAATAGATCCAGAAAAAATTAACATAAAATGCAAAACTGACATTAAGACGCACATGAAGTGCATCACTGAGGCAGAATATAGCAAAAGCCTGGCCTGCATTACAACACTAACACTGTCTTTTTCAGTGAAACTAAGCAAGTTATGGAAGGCAATCATTGCACAGAGTGGGGAAATTCAATGTTAAATTCAGGTAAAATTGTCCCAAACTAGATTTCTATGCCATAACCATGAAGGCAAAAACAGTAATGGGACTAGACATCTTCAAATCATTATATTGGATAAAAACCTTAATGCATGTGGAACCCATTAAAAACATAAAATCTATTAAATCTATGAAATATTATCACAGAAGAAATTAAGAAAATATTCCATGGTGTGCTTGAAGACATAACTTGATTTTGAATTGTCCAGGTATAAAACCTATTTACAAACCCAGTGCCAGTATTACATATGTTGCAAGAACTGGCATTATCAATAAGGCCCAAAGTGGAGGAGGACTCCATGGCCACATGCAGGGGCATGCTCTTGCAGCAGGAAAAATAGTAGCAGTACAAATTTGTGCCACTCTTTGCCACAGTGCACACCACTTTGCAGATGCTTTGTGGAAGGACAAATTGTCCTGCTTCAGGCAAACTGCCTATGCCCAGCTCCTTCTGCCAACTACAGCTGAAGTAGTAGAGACAGTGTGGGCAGTGGCAAAAGCAACTTCCTGGGGGGGCTAAGCCTCCATCTCTTCAGGTATGTGATATACAGAATGTACCTTTACCATGCTCAGTGGAGTCACCAGCAGCCTGATTAAGGGAGTTACAGCTTTCACCCACAACTAAAAAAAAAATAATGGAGCATTTCAAACCTCTACCAGCATTGTCCTTTACTGGAAATTTTGGGGAGAATCAGAGATGGGAACAGAAGCTTCGTTTACACCTTGCAGTCACAAAGGCTGAGGAAGAGGCAGAGAATTATAAAATTGCAGTCATGCTTCACTGCACTGGGGATAAAGCCTTAGAAGTTTACAACAACATGCACAGGGTGTTTGCAGACCCTAATAACAAAACCCTTACAGAGGTGCTTGCAGCATTCAAGAACTTCTGGCAATTGTCTTTGCCATGACGAAGTTCCACCAATATGTATATGGCACTGAGGGAAGGGTCCCGATGGACCACAAATGCATGGAAGCGATTTTTGAAAAGCCCATAGGAAAGGTTCCAGCATGGTTACAGACGATGCTGTTGCAGCTCCAAAAATATGACATCCAGATTCTCTATACTAAAGGCAAAGACGTGTTAGTGACTGACACACTTTCTAGAACCACAACGCTCGCCCTTTCCCCTGAATGTGATCTTTTCCACTCAGAAAAGCTGGTTCACGGTGTGACTGAAACAGAGCCACTCAGTGGCTAGTTACTCCTGCAGTTACAGGAGGACACAAAGGCTGACAGGGAACTGCAAGCCCTTCGAGCTCAGCATCTTAATGGATGGCTGAGCATGCAAAAACAAGTTAGACCTTACTGGCTTCTCAAAGACCAAATCCAGATTCAGGATGATTTGCTCATGATTAGGCCGAAAATAATCATTCCATGCGGTGCAAGGACCAACACGTTGACATTGCTTCACTCACCCCATCAAGGCATACAAAGGTCGAAAGCACGAGCTCAGCAAGTCATGTATTGGCCTAAGATGAACGTCCACATTGAACAACAGATCACAAATTGCACATCTTGTCAAACGCTTCACCCCAGTACTCAGAAAGAGCCCGTGATCTCACATGAGATCCTAGACCTGCCTTGGCTAAAACTGCCAGTAGACATTTTTGACCTATGGGGACAGTCTTATTTAATAGTAGTCAACTATTACTCCAAGTAGCCTGAAGTTTTGCACCTGACACACAAGACATGGTAGTAGCCAAAATGAAGTCTGTGTTTACTCTCCATGGCATACCTAAAGAAATTGTTTGTGATCACATGCCATTTGCAAGTCCCATGAGGAAACAATTTGCAATTGACTGGGGCATAACCATCACCCATTCTAGTCCAGGTTATCCACAATCCAATGGTCAGGCTTAATGCATGGTTCAGACCATCAAATCAATGCTTAACAAGACATTGCAGGATGGCTCTGATCTACATTTGGCTTTACTTAAGACCGGAAATGGGCATGTTACTCAGATTGAGTAAGCTCCAGCGCATCTTCTGATGGGGAGTCTTTTGCACAGTACCCTCCCTGCTACAACGGTGGTGCTGACTCCTAGGCTACCATTGAATGCCTCCCACAAGTTGTGGAAACTTAAAAGGAGCCAAAAGAAGTACTATGACTACATCTGCACAGCTACATTCTTGCCACCTCTATGAGATGGGGAGAAAGTAAGAGTGCAAACAAATACAGGTTGGATACCAGCTTCCATTATCACAAAAAGGGATGAACCACGTTCCTACGTGGTAAAACCCCACTGCAGTAATGTCTACAGGAGGAACAGAAGACACTTAAGAAAGGATTACTCATCAGTACCAGCAGAACATGTTGATACACCTCAAGAGACAACAGCAGAAGAAACATCAGAAGACAAACCAGACCACCAAGAGCAAGAGTTTCGTTACATTTCAGAGAATCCACCAGTCCCCTCAGAGACACCTGATGACACCACACAAACTAAGAGTGGATGTGTGATGAAGTTTCCTGTGAAGTACGAAGACTATGTAATGGGACAGCAGTAAAGGATAGACCCCATTGGTGAGCCAAGTACTAGTAACCTCTGGCTCCACGGTCCTGAAGTGTTACGATTTAAAGTAACTACTGATGAACGTTCAACTATTTAAGAAGAAGCTCCCAGAATAAAGAAGGGGGATGTGGTATATGGAATGTACCTTTAAGGGCCTGCAATGGAATGATCCAGTTTTCCCCCCTGATGCCGTGTGGGGGTGGTTTGGTGGTGGTGGGCGGTTCTCCCAGCAAGCTGTGAGTGTGTGTGTTGCTGAATCCTGTTTCCTAATAAAGATGAATCTGTTTATCAGTCCATCAGTCTTTGCTGAATGATGACTCGAGGACAGAACCCCAGGAGCATGGAGGTCTGAGTGAGTACCCCATCCCTGGAACCCAAAGGCCTAGGGAAAATACAGTGCATGCTCCGGTCACGTGCACTGCACCACATTTGTTTCCGGCACTCTTTTTTTGTTGCTGGAATTTTCTGGTAGCAAGTTTTGGCACAGTGCTGCACATTTTACTGTTCCCCTTGTGAGGTTTGTGGTGCCGCAACCTGCATGCCCCTGCTCATCTGGATGCAGCCCACATGTGGAAGTCCCAGAGCAGGTGAGTCACAGAGGGGATTCCTCAGGCCAAGGTGGTGGGGGAGGGGGGTGGGGTGAGAGCGGGGAGAAGAGTGTGGGAAGCAAAGTACTGTGGCATGCCAGTTGACTGACTAACTCCCTATTAGGATGTGCTTGGAAGGTACAGATGTGAGATGAAGGGTTTCCTTGTGAAGCACTTAAAAGTTGGCCCTGTTTCATCCAGGGCCATTTTTATATAGTTAGGGCTGAATCATAGCACTTCACTGCTGTGTGTGATATGTATTCTCACTTTTTTGAGCTCTTGAAAGGCACTTGAAAGTGCTATAAATGTTATGTCTCTCCATATCCAGAGTGAGTATGCAGTAACCAACACAGCAAAATACTATTCTGATCGCAAAAGAAGTACTGTGTTTACTCAAATATAAGATGAGTTTTTCCTCCAATCAGTATGGAGAAAAAAAAACCCCTTGCTTACATTTGCATACATGTTAATCTCATTAAATGCATTGGTTATCATTAAACTGCTCTCAAAAGCATATATGCTCAGTAACGGAAACTAACTATGAAGTTGATTACATACAAACAATACTGAGCATGAGTATAGAACATCTGGCTCATATTGGGCAAACACGCTGATGGGAACCTATCACAAAGATAGATTAGTGTAGTCCATCTGAGTAAGATATACGGTAGTGCCCATTAAGCACAGTCCCCTTCAGTGCTGACTCTTTTTCAAGTCATAATGAGCCACTATATTGGATACATTTTGACTTACTCTTCACTCCCACAGCTGAGCTGTGCCTTTCTCTTTCATTTCCAGTGATTTCTGTTTCTTCAGCAGCCTTAAATGCTTGGCAAACATCGCCAAACAGGGTGTCAAACAGTTCACCCAGAATCCAGTTCACCCAGGCTGTATGAGCATTTGTGGTCATCTGGCCAGGTGCTGGGGGATTGGAAACTGGCTAATGTGGTCCAATTTTCAAGAAAGGGAGGAAGGAGGACCCAGGTAACTATAGGCCTGTAAGCCTCACCTTGATGCTCGGGAAGCTCTTGGAGAGAATCATCAAGGAGCATATCTGTGGGAGGCCTGAAGGGGAGATCATGCTCAGGGGCAATCAGCATGGGTTCATCAAAGGCAGGTCCTGCCTGACCAACCTGATTGCCTTTTATGACCAAGTAACTAAATCCTTGGATGATGGTGTCGCCGTGGACGTAGTCTTTCTAGACTTTAAGAAGGCCTTTGACACTGTCTCTCACCCCATCCTCATCAATAAATTAAGCGACTGTGGCATAGATGCCTACACAGTTGGATGGGTAAAAAATTGGCTAATGGGGTGCACCCAGAGAGTAGTAGTGGACAGGTTGTACTCAACCTGGCGAGATGTGAACAGTGGGGTAACCTAGGGCTCGGGCCCATACTGTTTAACATCTTCATCAGTGACTTGGATGAGAGGGTAGAAAGTACGCTGTCCAAGTTTGCTGATGACACTAAGATGTGGGGCGAGGTGGACACACTTGAAGGGAGAGAGAGGCTGCAACTAGATTTAGACAGACTACAAAAGTGGGCAGATGAGAATAGGATGGGGTTCAATGTAGACAAATGCAGGGTGCTGCCCCTTGGGAGAAGGAATCCACAGCATACATACAGGTGGAAAGCACAGAGGTGGAAAGGGATCTTGGAGTCATTATTGATTCCAAGATGAACATGAACCGCCAATGCCAGACCACAGCCAGCAAGGCCAGCCATACCTTGTCATGCATCCAAAGGTGCATCTCAAGCCGGTCCAGAGAGGTGATACTCCCCTTCTATGCGACTTTGGTGAGGCCACAGTTGGAGCACTGCATCCAGTACTGGGCGCCACACCTCAAAAGGGATGTGGCCAGCCTGGAGAGGGTTCAGAAGAGGGCCACCCGCTTGGTGAGAGGGCAGCAGGACGGCCCTACAAGGAGAGACTGAGGGACCTGAACCTGTTCAGCCTCAGCAAGAGGAGGCTGAGGGGGGACCTGGTGGCTGCCTACAAGCTCATCAGGGGAGATCAACAGCAAATAGGTAGATCCCTTTTCTCCCCAGCACCACCTGGGGTGACAAGGAACAATGGTAATAAGCTGATGGATAGTAGGTTTAGTTAGAGATCAGAAGGCAATATTTTACAGTTAGGGTGGCCAAAATCTGGAACCAACTTCCCAGGGAAGTGGTCCTCGCCTCTACCTTGGGCAAATTCAAGAGGAGGTTGGATGATCACCTGTCTGGGGTCTGCCGACCCCACCTTTCATCCCTGCCTGTGGCAGGGGGTCAGGCTAGATGATCTGTTCAGGTCCCTCCTGACCCTAGCTACTATGAAACTATGAATCTCTCTGTCATAACCAAATGAGTTGAGTGCCCCTGTCACAATAGAACTGCCCTGAATAACCGCAGTTACTTTCAAATTTGGTACGTTCTGCCTCATTAGCTATTCCCACCTGGCAATCTGTTATTGACTACTCTAAACGTATAAAAATCCGTGCAGCTTCTGCCCAAGTCGGAGAGTGGTAGAGTACTCCGTGGTAGAGTACTCCGTGGTAGAGTACGGAGAACTTTGCCACGTGGCAGAGAAAAGCTGGCAGACTGGCCATCCTCCAACATCTCCCCGTACCGCCTGTTCCCGACGTATCCTTCATTCTGCATGCTCGTTACTGTCTACAAACTCGCCGGCTCGTGTTGGTCCCCAGTTACCTGTAACCACGCAAGCAACTTGTTACCTGTAACTACGTAAGCAACCTTACCACCTGTGTCGCGGCCACCAGCGGCATAAGTGAAGCTAAAGTAAAAGTTATTTTGCAACCAATACGCTGTGTCCCACCTCTCCATCCACCAGCCCGCCTGACGGCCAAGTAATCAGCGATCCTCCTCAAGTCGGCTCCGGCCGTCTGAGACATGGCGTCATGAACAGGATCTAAGGGCACAGTGGTGGAGATGAATTTAATTGAGTGATGCCCCTGGCGCACCGGGACCCGCCACGTGGAAAACGCAGACGAACTCTGGGCGCATATCGCCGGTAGGAGGGGATGGAAGGAACATTGACGGCTACTTCTCGGTGAAAGGGGAAGGAGCAGTCATGAAGGAGTGGAGAGCAAAGCTGTTTCCCGGGGCGTTCAGGTGTGCAATGGGCAGTGACCAGGTTTGCTATCAGCCCCCGGATGAAACACCGACCCTATCCCTAGTGGGGGTGAAGGCAAAGAAGGCGGAAAATCCGACCCCCGCTCAAGAGTTTGCCCAGTGCACCCGGTGCCTGGGGGAGGGAGGGGAGCCCACCCCACCGGACTGGTTTAACTGTCCGGCTTTAGTGCCTGGATCGCCTGGTTACGAACTCCTTGGCCAGCTCCATCCTCGGCCAGCTCCAGGAAGACCTAGAGACCGAGGGCCGCC
The DNA here is from genome assembly GCF_000455745.1 of Alligator sinensis. NCBI lineage: Eukaryota > Metazoa > Chordata > Crocodylia > Alligatoridae > Alligator > Alligator sinensis. The sequence continues at coordinate 674,927 of NW_005842165.1, read as the reverse complement.
ACGCGGCAAAATGGGGAGGCCCAAAATGGAACAAGGAAAAAATAATAAACGTGTTATTTTGAACGGTAGCAGGGTTATTGAGAGAAAACGCCAACCTAGAAATGCAATTGCGAACAGCGAGCATGAAGTCACTGGAGCAGGTGGCGGGGGGCTCCGAGCCAACGCTCGAAAAAGGCGCCGACCGCATGGTGCCGTTGCCAGAAAATGGCGCCGAGAAAAGTGAAAAGGGCACGAAAGTTCCCTCAGGAGACGGGCCGGCCGCGTCACCGCCCACGGCCCTGCCTCCTGGAGTGACGCCAAAAGACAGCCCACCTTCGAAGTGACGGAAAAAGAAAACCCGCCCCCCCCATGAGGGAGGAAAGATGTATCCAATGCTCCCGCCCGACATGTTTAATCCTCTCCCGGCCACGGTTCACCCGATAGCACTGGTCAAGCAAGTTACTGATGCACAGGGCGCAACTCGTACTACCACCACATACCGCACCCGCACCCGGGGCAAATTGCAGGAGTTGTGCAGAGGATCAAAAGTGAAACCTGGTGAAACCCTAGCTATGTGGCTGGGGCACCTAGTAGTAGAATTTGGGTCAGACCTGCTAGACTTGGAAGAGGCTAGCTTCCTAACTCGTCAAGCCTCATGGAGTGGGGGGCACGCCACCGACTTAAACATGGTAACGGGCAATGCCTACTGGCCCGTCCCGCTCCCAGCTCTCTTTGCAGGTCAAGTGTGCCACTAATCTCATGTGTGGCATAATGGACGACCGCTGAACCCATCCGCAGAGCAGCTGCTGCTGGCCATCATCGGAGTATCCTACGTGTCCTGGAACCCGAGGGTACACCCGTTGGGACTGACACAGGCGCAGACCAACGAAGGCGGAACCCATCCGCAGAGCAGCTGCTGCTGGCCATCATCGGAGTATCCTACGTGTCCTGGAACCCGAGGGTACACCCGTTGGGACTGACACAGGCGCTTCTCCTCGGGCCACTGGCCGGGCAGCCGGCTAAAAACTTGCTAAGCCAGATGCCACGGCTACAGGCCCTGATGGATCCCATGGTAAAAGTCTCTGGTGGGTTGGAACCACATCCTACGGCATACCCAAGTCAACGCTGTCACCAACACAATGCCTCATATAAAGACAAGCCCCCCTGGGATGAACCAGCGCTTCAGAAGCCCCAACCATGGAAGCCGAAGCTCACCCCTCGATGAATTAGTCTGGGTCACCGTTCCACACCCTCATCAACCACATCTGCGAGTGCACAAGGAAGTCATCTGAGAACCCGAGCAGTATCCTGGCACCTACCCTGTGCTCCTAGAAGGCAATCAAACCCGGTCGCTCATCATAGCTCATCACAACTGGCTAACTCGCCGCCCTGCTGTTCACCGATTATGGCCCCCCTTTTTCTTTGTTTGTTTGTCTGTTCATTTGTTTTGTCCCCTTACAGGCCCGGCAGTGACGAAGCGGCAATCTGTGACTGCCCGATAGCGAGAATCACCGAGCACCAACCTGCAGCACATCCAGGTCAACGCCACAATGGCCACCTACTCATATGTCGCGAGCAGGGTCGTCACTCTATTCCTGC
>NW_005842165.1:670519-673097 GCF_000455745.1 Alligator sinensis | reverse complement strand
GGAACGTGAGGAAAGAGATGAGGGAGATGATGACGGAAGGGGGCAAGTAGTAAAGGAACAAAAGGCAAGGTTCTATAGGAACCTGTACATTAAAAGAAGAAGAAAAGGGACGATCTGGGAAGAGAGGTGACAGCAGAAGAAATAGAAGGGTGTTTGAAAGGAATGAAGAAAGTCCCAGGGGTCGAATAGGATGGGGTGCTTCGTTTTATTAATTCAGTTGTTGACTTCCCTCATTGCCTTGTGTTTACCATTAATAGTAATAGCCATTGTTGTATGTATAGGTTGTTATATCTTACGGTTTGTTAAAAGGCAATTTATAAAGTTATCTGCTTATGTATATACCCGTTTACCACTTGAACCTTGTAAAGACGACAAGTTTCTAGATGAAAATTACTTGTAACCTAATTCCCTTGTCTATTGTGACATGGTCAAGGGGGCATGTCATAACCAAATGAGTTGAGTGCCCCTGTCACAATAGAACTGCCCTGAATAACCGCAGTTACTTTCAAATTTGGTACGTTCTGCCTCATTAGCTATTCCCACCTGGCAGTCTGTTATTGGCTACTCTAAACGGATAAAAATCCGTGCAACTTCCGCCCAAGTCGGAGAGCTCTGAGCACGTGGTAGAGTACGGAGAACTTTGCCACGTGGTAGAGAAAAGCTGGCGGACTGGCCATCCTCCAACATCTCCCCGTCACTGCCTGTTCCCGACGTATCCTTCATCCTGCATGCTCGTTACTGTCTACAAACTCGCCGGCTCGTGTTGGTCGCCAGTTACCTGTAACTACGCAAGCAACTTGTTACCTGTAACTACGTAAGCAACCTTACCACCTGTGTCGCGGCCACCAGCGGCGTAAGTAAAGCTAAAGTAAAAGTTATTTTGCAACCAATACGCTGTGTCCCGCCTCTCCATCCACCAGCCCGCCTGACGGCCAAGTAATCAGCGATCTTCCTCAAGTCAGCTCCAGCCGACTGAGACACTCTCATCTCTTATTTGCTCCTTTTCTGAGCCTGTCACATATAATTAGTGTGGCTTGGCTTCCATGAGGTGAAGTTGGACAAGGTTGCCCTGCACTTCATCTGCATAAAAATGTTTTAAGTATGCCAAGACTCATGACAAGAACACCCAGTTCCAGTCATGAGTGGGGGCTAATTAGCACATGGCTCCTTTGGTAGGGGTGGTATCTGGAGTACGCACACGTACTGAGCAGTGCTCAGCTATGGAGTCACCATGGCTTGAAATCCTGTTGACTCTGGTAAGGCCAAACCCAATAAACTCAATGGTAAATCATGAGCCTTTTCGTTTTTGGATTTAAATCATGCATAATGGGTGTATCTACATGTGTGCTTTACTGTGGAGTTGACTAATTAGCTCTGCAATAAAAGTGTCACCATCTAGACATGCAGCACTATTAGGCCACAGTAAACGAATTAACTCCAGGACAAGTACTATCCTGTGGTGGTGTTATTTACTGCACAGCAATACACATGTAGACACGAATGGTGGTGGCTGGGGCATGACAGTGCTACAGTGCAGGGGCTGCCTGCACCACCTTCATGCCCAAGATAGCCCTTCCACAGCATGTAGAGCTGGGGCAAAGTAGTTCCAGGCTGGCAGGCTGACCCCTTGGGCCCCCTGCCAGCTGGGGCTGCACCACTCCAGCTCACTATGCTGCAGTCCCAGATGCAAATTTAAATGCTGTGCCTGGGAGCAATAAACTCTGATGTGAACAGTGCCAGAGTTTATTCAGGCACATTAATAACACGTGTAGATGCACCCAGTTTGTACTATATTTAAAGTAGGTGCCAAAGTGCTGCTTAAAATGTGTTTATGGAGTACCTGTGCTAAAACTTGTAGCATTTTTTTTTTTAAAGATAATCAATTCTAGATAAACTGAAGTCATAGAATCATAGAATCATAGTCTATGGGTACTATATGCAAGTCTATGGTACTATATGCAAATTAGTACGGTTCTATATGCAAGTCTATGGGTATATATGCAAGTCTATGGTACTATATGCAAATTAGTATGGTTATACTTAATTTCAAGGTCACTGTTTTTAAATTTGTTCCTCATTTCCATGTGCTCAGAGAGAGCAGAGTCTGATAATAAGGAAAGGGGGGAGAAGTTAGGGAGAAGCAGAGGGCAAAGGGGCTACCTTACCCCTAGATTTAATTTCTTTGCTGTAGCAGTAGGAGGGGGACAAATTCAACATAAACCTTAATATATAAAATCTAATTATTGGTGGGGGGGCAGATCTTATATTCAAGTAAGCACTAGGTCTATGCGAAGCAGCTAGTATTCGCTCGGATTCATATTCAGCCAATTCAGGGGACCATCCCAAGTTGATTCGGCCAAATCTCCAAATCAGACAGGCCCATCCCCTGCCCACTCTTCCAGCTCCAACCCCCCCACCCCTCCCAGCTGCCCCACTTGGCCCCAGCTCCTGGTTCTTCAAAAAAAATTTTAAGAGCCCCGCACTCACCGGCTGCTGCCAGGAGGGAGGGTGATCGCCATTGCCCCTCACTGCCCTGCATTGCAGGGGAGGGTTCTGCAGCAGCTGGTGAGCTGGGGGC
>NW_005842165.1:633836-670387 GCF_000455745.1 Alligator sinensis | reverse complement strand
TTGGGTCAGCTATAGGGTGGGAGCTGGGAGAGCAGTTGGGGGTCAGGAGGCACTCAGAGGGCTGGGGGAGAAGACAGGGGATGGGGCCTGGCAGGCTTCCCCCTCTTCACAGCACAGAGTCTGGATCCAGCTCCTTGCAGCAGCAAATGGGGACTGCCTGAATCTCCAAAGCTCTCCAAATTAATTCAGACCTTTTTATTGGTCTTCTGATTCACCAAATCGGGTTGAATCTCCTCCGAATCGAATCAGCACCCGAAGCTTTGCACAGTCCTAGTAAGTACAGTATTTGCCTTTGTTGCCATACATCAGCAATTCAAATCAGTATGTACATAGACACATGTTAATTGTTGAAAAAGATATAAAATTTCTAGGGAAGGCACTTGATACTCCTTTATTAGTTTCTAGACATACCGGAAGAGAAGTTTCTGTAGTAGATTTTCTCTCACCTAATTTTCTAAAGGAAAAAGCTACGAAAGGGGAAAAAAAATTGAAGTAGGTGCTTGCAATGTTAAAACACTTACTGTCTCTACAAATAAGCTATCTGAAATAGTAAGAGAAACCAAGAGCAATCATGAAATAATCTTTAAGAAGATTTGGCCCCAGGAGCGGAGCACAGGTGCAAGCCCATTGCGCCCCCACGCCCCACAGCCCCCCCAGCCGCCCCCACCAGCCACAGAGCCCCCTGCTGACCCCCAGCACAGCCGGAGGTAAGCGGGGCCCACGGTAGGAGGGACATAGCCCAGCTGCAGGGAACTAAGTGGAGCCAAGGAGGGTCTCACCCCGCCTCAGCTCCTACTTGGCCCAGCGCCCCAGGGAGAGAGAAGAGCTGGGGAGAGGGTACTTACTGGCCCTCTCTGGTAGATCAGGGTCCCCCAAAACCCACAGGTAGGGCCCCCCCCCCTTGCCCAGGAGCAGGGCGGTGCCAGCAGCAGGCCCACTGCGCAAAGTTTAAAACAGCCCGCCAAAGGAAAAAAGCTGCAGTTTGGCCCCGGGAGCAGTGAGCGATGGTACAAGCCTGTGGTGCCCCTGTACCCCAAAGCCCCCCAGCGACCCCCAGCATCTGTGGAGCACCCTGCTGACCCCCAGCACAGCAGGAGGTAAGCAGGGCCCATGGTGGGTGGGACATAGCACAGCTGCGGGGCAGCTGAGTGGAGCCAAAGAGGGTCTCGCCCTGCCCCAGCTCCTACTTCACCCAGCCTCACAGGAAGCTATGCGACTGGAGCCTCATGAACAGGACTCACAAACAGGCACACTTCTGGGCCCAGCGCATGAGTTAGTGTGGGAGTTTGCACAGGAGGGTGAGCAGGAGGGGCCGTGGCCCTGCCAGTAAGCCCTAGGGAAGGTATTCCCATCAATAGCCGGACTACCAGAGACACAATGCGGATGGACACCTGCCACACCCCAAGGGTCCCCTCGGAGTCTGTGGCCTCCCCCTCTGGCACCTCAGAGGCCTCCACCCAGGCGGAGCCCATGGTTCCAGGCTCCACGCAGATGGAGCCCCTGGCTCTTAGCTGTGGGGGTGCCTGGCACTATTCCAGGCTCCTGGGACTGGGAGCACGGCCACCACCCCTTGTGAGGTTTGCTCCACTTCGGAGTCTCTGGGGCACCAGAAAGAGGAGCTCCAAGCCATAGTCCAGAGACTGCATGCCATCAGGGATGGTGAGCGGGAGATAGACTTATGCTGTCAGGCCCTTCACTTGCTGGAGGCAGAGGGTAGACCAAGGTCACCTTCCAGGACAAGGGAGGATTCAGGGATCTCCCATACTGTCCAGCCAGGGGGTTGGACCAAGGTAGTCAAGGGCCCCAAGGCCTGCCACACCAAGGCCCCTGCCCCGCTGGGGCTTTGCAACAGGTACAAACCTCTTGCAGCCCCAGTTGATCCTGCAGAGATGCCAGATCCTGCAGGCAAGGGAGGATCACCCACCCCTACTCTCCCTAAGACAAAACGCAGAGTGGTCATCATGGGAGACTCCCTCCTGAGGGGGACTGAGGGGGCAATCTGCCACCCCGACCTCCTAGCCCGGGAGGTCTGCTACTGAGGCAGTAGCAGTCTGCTGCAAGCTGCTGAAGGACACCACCCAGCTGAGCTGCTGCTCAGAACACCTTGAAGGTAAGGGCAGGAGATAGGGGAAGGCAGAAGACTCCTGCTCCTGGGTATGACTGAAAACTACACCCTGCTGGGGAAGAATGGCCTCGTGGGACTGCCTGTGGCAGGGTAGTTCCCCAGAAATGCCAGGCCGGTTACCTCCCCAGTGAAAGGTGGGTAGGGGTGCCTTATAACCCCAGCCTCCACAACTTAGTGGGCAGTGGGCCAGGCATGTCTTCAGACACCTGAGCCCGTAGGAAGTAGAGCTGGCAGTGGGGCCAGGCACGCTGAGGGACAGGCACCTGAACCTGTGAGGTGCAAGACCCTGAGGCTCCAGCATGGGGGTGGAGTGTTGGCCCCAATGAGGGGGCAGAGTAAGAGAACAGGCTGTGTAGGCTAGGGCCACAGGGGAGGCCTGAAAGTTATGCAGTATGGGGTGCAGCGGAGGGTTTCCAGGGGCGACCTGAAGGGCTACACTACAGGGATCGGTGAGTGAGCCACAGTGAGGGGAGTAAATTATGGCCCTAGTGAGAGGCCATGCACTGGCACATGTGAGGATACCTAGGACCAAGGTGGGTCAGAGGCAGAGTTAGGCCTCAGTGAGAAGATTGGGCCTCAGTGCCCGAAGACTGAAGAAGGCCAATGTGGTGCCTATCTTCAAGAAAGGGAGGAAAGTGGATCCAGCAAACTACAGGCCCATCAGCCTGACCTCTATCCTGGGGAAGGCCTTAGAAAAGATTATCAAAGAGGCCATCCTTAACAGACTGGCTGATGGCAACATCCTGCGGGATAGCCAGCATGGGTTTGTTGTGGGTAGGTCTTGCTTGACCAATCTCATTTCCTTTTACGACCAGGTGACCTATCACCTGGAAAGGGAGAAGAGATTGATGTCATATATCTGGACTTTAAAAAAGCCTTCAAGTTGGTATCCCATGATCACCTCTTAGCAAAACTGGCTAACTGTGGCCTTGGCCTCACCACGATCCACTGGCTGGGAAAGTGGCTCTGTGGTCGAACCCAGAGGGTGGTGGTTGACATAAGTCAATAATCATGGTGCACGGTGACCAGTGGGGTCCCTCAAGGCTCTTTCCTTGGGCCTATACTATTCAACATCTTCTTTAATGATGTGGACATTGGTGTCAGGAGCAGACTGGCCAAGTTTGCCAACGACACCGAACTCGGGTAAAGCGTTCACACTTGAGGACAGGTGGATGATCCAGGCAGACCTTGACAGGCTCAGGAAATGGGCAGACACGAACCTGACAGTGTTTAACACTGAAAAATGCAAGGTTCTCCACCTTGGGAAGAAAAACCTGCAGCATGCTTATAGGTTTGGCAGTGCTACGCTTGGCAGTGCTACGCTGGCTAGCACTACAGACGAAAGGGACTTGGGGGTCATGACTGACCACAAGATGACACCTTCAATGCAATGCTGCAGCTAGTAAAGCAAGCAAAATGCTGGCTTGCATCTGTAGATGCTTCTCAAGCAAATCCCAGGACGTCATTCTCCCGTTGTACTCAGCCTTGGTGACACGGACATTGTAGTACTGCATCCTGTTTTGGGCTCCACAATTCAAAAAGGATGTGGAGAAGCTTGAGAGAGTGCAGAGGAGAGTCATGCACTTGATCAGAGGTCTGGAAAACAGACCTTGTGAAGAGAGGCTGAGAGCCATAGGACTCTTCAGCCTGGAAAAGCACAAGCTCAGGGGTGATCTAGTGGCTGCCTATAAGTTTATCGGGGTGGTCACCAGGATCTGGAGGAATGTCTGTTCACCAGAGCGCCCCAAGGAATGACAAGGTCAAACAGTCACAAACTCTGCCGAGACCGATTCAGGCTGGACATAAGGAAGAACTTCTTTACTGTCTGAGCCCTCGAGGTTTGGAATAGACTGCCACCGGAGGTGGTTCAAGCACCTACTTTGAACACTTTCAAGAGACATTTGGATGTTTATCTTGCTGGGATTCTATGACCCCAGCTGACTTCCTGCCCCTGGGGCAGGGGGCAGGACTCGATGATCTTCCGAGGTCCCTTCCAGCCCTAATGTCTATGAATCTATGAATCTATGAGAAGATGTGCAGTGTGCATCTAAGGATACCTGGGGCAAGCAGAGCCAAAGGCTGAGGGCGGCCAGTAAGGTGCCGGGGGAGCTATAGTGGGTAGCTTAGTACACAGTGTAATGGCATAGTGATGGCAAACTCCAGGAGGAAGTAAGAGTCTCGAGTGAGCACTGGGTTGGTGTGAAGCACTGTGCAATATGGATGCCATCTGCGAGGCATGGGACATGGTATAGGCAAGGTTGGAGCTGTGTGTAATGCCCTAGGCATCAGGGCATTAAGTGGGCAGCCTCCCGCATTCCACATCAAGTTTATCACAACAAGTCATGACAGGTGAGACAGGGCAGGCTGCCCTAGACAGAGAGGCAGCCCGGCATGGTGACTGGCCATGAGTTGGCCCCTTTTGTCACATGGTGGTTAAATCCAAAGAAGAGCCACCTGTATGATCAGAGTCTTACATGGCAAGCCATACAAGGAAAGGCTGAGGGATCTGAGACTCTTCAGCCTGAAGAAAAGAAGGCTGAGAGGGGACATGGTAGCAGCTTACCACTTACTGACAGCTTACAGCTTACTCACCAGGGCACCCGAGGTGAAAACTAGGAGTAATGGCCACAAACTCCTGAAAGACCAATTCAGGCTCAACATTAGGAAAAACTTCATCACAGTCAGGATGTCCAGTCTGTGGAATAAATTCCCTCCAGATGCGGTGCAATCACCTACCCTGGAAATCTTCAAGAGGAGACTAGACAATCACCTTCCTGGGGTCACCTGATCACCAGCTATCTTTCCTGCTTGGTGCAGGGGGCTGGACCCAATGATCTTCCAAGGTCCCTTCTGGCCTTACAGTCTATGAATCTATGAGTCTTAGGATGATAAATTTCCCTGGGCAGTCAAACTGTCCCATAATGGAAACTGATTTCCCATATGGAAACTGATTTTCCATAAAGCCTCATGGTTAACAGAGTTGAAGGTTTGGTAAGTCAATAAAGACCATATACAGTTCCTGGTGTTGTTCTCAGCATTTTTCCTGGATCTGCCAGGCTGCAAAAATCATGTCCATGGTGCCTCTCACTGCTCTGAAGCTGCATGGAGACTCAGGAAGGGTTTCCTTGGCAAGAGGGAACAGTCTGTTCAGCAGAATTTGAGTGAGCATCTTCCCAGTGATGGAGACGAGGGTGATAATTTGATAGTTTCTACAATTGGTCTTATCTCCCTTTTTAAAAATGATGACAATGTTGGCATTCCTCAGTGTTACAGATTTTAAGGAACAGTGTGTGGAGCTTGTTGGTTATAGTTTCCCCACCAGCTTTGAAGATCTCAGCTGGTATGCCATCAGGGACAGATGCTTTGTTGTTCTTCGTCTGTGCTATCACCTGGTGGACTTCTTCAAAGGTTGGCAGATGAGCAAGTGCTTCCCTTACCAGAAGGATTCGATGTAGCAGGATGGATTTGATTGTTTTATCAGTCACTGTCAGTTCTCAGTTCAGGAGTTTTTGGTAGTGCTTGTGCTGTCTTCAGATCTAGGTGGGAGAACGGTGGTCTATAAGAACTTGGTCTATACACAGCTTTGATTGCACTGAAGACACTTCACGTCATGATTGTCAACAAATTGTTGGATTTCTTTTGCCTTCTCTTCCCACCATTTGTTTTTGATTTCGTGAATCCTCCTTGGCTTCAGCTTTAAGCTGTTGAAAAGCTCCTGGCTTCTGACTGGACATAGGATAGTTCTGCAAGTCACAGAAAGCTTGTCTTGTAATCAAGAAGGGCTTTGATTTCAGCATTGTTTTCATCACACCATTGTTTTTGTCAAATTGTATTTTCAAAGTAACAAAACTAGTACTGAAGCAAATCAGAAGAAGGCATTTATTCTCCAGACATGATATTGGTGATGAACTAATTTTGAAAAGTGGAGCAACACACAACTCTAAAGAATTTCAGCAATTCTCAAAGGACTGGGGTTTCATACTGATAAGCAGCCATCAATATTAACCATAGGCCAATGAATGATCTGAAAAATAGAGACAAGCAGCCCCTTGGATAGATATGGTAATTGTTGCTTCCAATTCCAGATCACCAACAGGATTTATAACCATACTATTTAGCATCACACTATAGACTTCTGCCATTTGGCCAGCAGGACTAAGTTCATTGACTGGCAGTAGTTGTAGGCTATTATCTTCCATATAGCACAATCACTAGGAGAGAAGGCATATACTCTACAAATGAGTTAGAGGGGCTTGGTAAAAGGTGAATAAAAAGCTGTGAAGGCCCCACTGTGAAAAATAACAATTTAAATAAACAGAGTACCAAATGGTGTAAATTGGTGCAGTTTTATTGAAGGTGATAGATCAGATTCCAAGCTGATATAAATGAGCACAGTTGCATTTCAGCCAGTGGGTCATATCCTCAGATGGCAGAGGATAAAGACTGTTGCTCACTAGGTGATTACCCAGCACAGAGGGGCCTTGATCTAATTTAATGACCCTTGGCAGCACTGTGAGCTGTGCCATTGTCCTTCAGGGGAAACTTCAGGGAGCCTAGCGCTGGGATTCACCTTTGGATTCCTCAGGAAGATGACTTCACTTTTAGGTGCTTTTGATGGGATGTAAATTACCAATTGATTTTGGGTTCTTCAGCTAATGAAGAAACAAGCTGAATAATTAATTATTTCAGAGTAAATAATTCATGACTGGCTTGTGATTTCAGTGTGGGAGCAGGGAATCATTTTATTTATTTTTAGCTTTAAAAAGAATAATGCATGTGATTCCCAGTGCCCAGCCCCTACTCTGAACTATTGTGCTTATAGATGCACAGATCTGAAGGCCAGCTGGGAGCATTAGATCATCTAAAGGAATGGCTCACCAACTTTTTTGGGTCACCTACCTCTTTTTAGTTTGTTAGACAGCTCTATATTTATATGGTTCTGTGTTATCGGTTACTAACAGTTTGTCACAACAGCAGACTGTAGAGCTGTTTTTTATGTTTTTCTTTTTCTTCTTTCTCCTCCATTTCTGTTGCACCTTTCCCTTCTTCTGCTTTTCCATGGCTTCCTCTCACACCTCTTGAAGTTAACCACATATCCACAGGGGTGAATTTTCCCCAGTTGGGTAAAAGACTGGTTCAGTCAGCATAGCACAAGTCAAAGAATTTCAGCCAGTCTCTCCTGAATTGAGCCCTATAACTTGTGTTTGACTTAATGCAACTCTTCATGAAAGGCATGTGGATCTATTTTTGAGGACTTTAAGAGATGGAAAATCTGTCAATTCTCTTGCAATTTATTCTAGTGGATCATCTCTTGCTTAAAAAAACAACAAAACCCCAACAAAAAAATCCAACAAAAACTTGTGCCTTATTTCTGTTATGAATTTCATTTGGCTTTAACTGCCAGCATTGCTGAACATATCAGGGAGATGCTCCCAGATTCAAAGAGTTTAAGGCCAGAAGCAGCCGTGAAGACATCTTGTCTAAATATTGAAAATAGACACAGACCTCCATTCAGTCATTTCTCCACCAGGTGTATCTTTTAGAAAGGCATCCAGTCTCACTATACATGTTTTAAGAGATGGACAGTCTATCACCTTCCTTTTGGCCATTATTATGGCTTCTGTGCGGGCCGGGAGCGACCCGAGCCCTTTTCCGTGCTGCACGCAGGCTGTGGCCAGCAGCCTGGGCACGCTGGATCAGAGAGGGAGGGCGACGAGCTGGAATTAGGCACAAACGCTTAGTGGTAGTTTTAAAGATTGCTTACTTACACCGAGATGGCAGTGGTGTAGGCTGGAAAACTTGCTTGAGTTGCGGTTACAGACAGGAAAGAAGAGAGGCGGACAAGAGTTCTAAACTCGTGAACTCTAGCCCAATCCGGCTGAGGGGTCTAAACACGCGAGCCCATCGTGTCAACCGAAGAAAGTACTCGTCCGAAAGAGCTCTGAATAAACTCACACGAAGTTTGCTAGGCTTCGTGGGTCCGGTTCTTTTGCGCGCAGGGAGGGATACGTCTAGGCTGCGATCAGCGACGGGGAGAGGCTAGAGGCTGATCAGACCTCTGTTGCCTTCTTGAAATGCGTTGGGTCCGTAAGGATCCGCAGCGCTTAGAGATCTTCACACAGCATGAAGTCTCCTCCTCCTGGTGTTCGTGGAGTCCTCCAACTTGGGCGGAAACCACTCAAGCCTTTTATACGGCTAGCAAGCCAATCACTAGCCGCCACGTGTGAATAATTTAGAACTGGCCAATAATGGGGCTCGAATTAGCATACAAATGGCGGGAACTCTTTGCAACGAGCATTCCTGTGCTGCAACAAAGAAATGCACCCTGCAAAGAAAGCTTCAAATTGGTGGGAAATTCTCCCTTGCACCAGGGTTCTCTTTTGCAGCAGAAAACTCCACCGTGCAAAGAAGCTATAATTTAGCGGGAACAATTTAGCAGTGCCAAAGCACACAAAAACAAAAATCACACCCTTTGGGTTGTGACAGCTTCATCTAATAAGATTAAAAAGCCTGGAAAGTGTTTGGCAGAACTAGTTAAAAATAATATTTAGCCTTTTCCCTCTTTCTTGAATGGGAATTTTGCCCTATTGGGTGTTATCTGAACAGACCTCACAGCACACTATTGATCACAGTACACTGCTAAACGTGTGAATGGAGCTTTGCAAGGCATACTATAAAGGGACTACAGACAGGCCTAACAAGAGCCACAAGAAAGGTGGTTGATGCCAGGGAAGGTACAACAAGGCATGGATCACATTCATATACTCTCCTAAAGTATTCATTACTGCCAGCAGTTGAAGATTGGACAGTGAACTAGATGGACCACCATCTAGTCGTGCTAGTGGTGCTGCATTCTGATGCAGTACGACACTGCTTATGTTGGAGTCTGCTCCAGGAAATCTATTTCTGTTGCTAGCTTCTCCAAAAGCTTCACAAAGAGTCTGTTCCAAGTAACACAGAAATCTGCTGCAGGCCTTTCCCCAAGCTAAATCCATTCTCTTTGTGGGAAGCACCAGTTAGAAACCCCAGATTTGTACTTGGCAATGTACAAACACTGAGCAAATGGCAGCCATTACTCTGAAGGCCTTGTAGCAATGACATCATTCTCAAAGAAAATGCTGTTCACTTGGCCTCGCTTGCATAATCCCCAGAATGCAAAGCAGTAAAAGCAGCCTAGTAGCAAGCACTGCTGTGAGCATCAAAGCACTTTTAGCCAACAGAGGTTTTTGGTAATCTGTCACAGTGATATAGAAGGACTTCAGAAATTTCCCCCTTCCCTTCTCTTGTTCCCTTCACCCCAGAGCTGCTTTGCATTTGTTCCAATAACACTGGCTGGGTGGCACTCATACACAAGGGGCGATGTATGGCATGTTGATCTACAGGAACAGCTTGGGGAATTTTTCCCCTTGTCTGTTGCTGGAATTTAGCTTGACTGCCAGGCAGGAGACAGATATTTTTATCACGCCGCTATTGTTCTACAAACTTCTCTCTCTTTTCTTTTAATGTGTTTTGCCAGGTTTTGCAGTGCAGCTCATTGGAATGATTCGCTTGATCTGGCAGCACATTGGATAATGAGCCGTAGCAATCATAATAATAATGGTCATTAAAATAACAACAGTCGTTGCTATTATTAATAAACATGTACATTGTGAGAACATCCAACAGTCCTAGTCTAAGCCCAGTTTCTTTGTGCTGAATGTTGTGCAAGCACAGATAAAGAGATGTCAGCTCCAGATTCCTCCTCTCTGTCTTAGGTCATGATCAAACATCCTGAGATGTAAATGGGTATCTTTCCACTGGCTTCAGCTGGCATTGAATCAGGCCTTGAACCAAAAATACAAAGGGTTTCATAATGTCACTCAGTTTAATGCCAGGAGGGACTATCTAGCCTGACCTCCTGTCACAGACTATTAAGTTTTACCCAAAGATTTTAGTTAAAATAAAACATTTCAGTCCTCAGAAGACCAAAATGTTGTGTGCAAGAGGCAGAGGACAAGGGAAGCCAAAGTGCCACCAATGCCCATGCCCTGCAGTGATGGAAAACTGATTGGGAGAGAGCTACCCAGCGGATCACAGCAGGCAAAACATGTTCCATCCTACAAAGGGATGCAGATCACCCAAGGTCTCTCCCATTTTGAATGAAGGGGAAAGCCCTTCCTGACCCCAAATCTAGAGATCATTTTGGCTAAGGAAGAAAGCAAGACACATAACTGAAGGACCGAGAATAGAGATCTTGGGTAGCAGCTCCAAGAACTGGTCCTATTCCAGCACTGGCCAATCTCTCATGCTTCAGAGGAAAGGAGGGGGGGAAAAAAAGGGCGGGGGGTCAAAATAACATCTGGTCAGTTGAATCTGGTCAATTGAGGAAACTTCGCCTCCCTGCAAATAGCTGAAACCCTGAAGTAGGAGATATGATTATAGTTGTATCTTAATGGAGACATGCAAGGGGGGGGGAGGTAGGAGGCTGCTGTGGGTCGGAATCTGACCCTGACCTAGGCACAGGGCCAGGGTCAGATCCACAGCAGCTGTCTGCCCCCACCCCTCTACTGTGTATGAGAATCTAAGATCCTCAACCCCCCGGATCTTTATTGGGAGGAAAAGCCTTATCATAGATTCGAGTAAATGTGGTGTTTGTCCCAGAAGCCAGATTAAAGTATATCTTTTTAAAAGACCTCTAATATAATTTTAAAGATTCCGCGTGATAATGAGCCTTTCACTTCCCTTGAGGAAGTATCCCAATATAATTACCCTCCTGTCCAGGAAAGTGCATCTTCTTTTAAGGTTGAATTTATCCAATTGCAAATTCCAGCAACTGGATCTTGTTATGGCTTTGTCAACAAGACTGAACAGCACCCCTCTGTCAGATGGATTTTCCATTTATAAAACATTCTGCACTGCACAGTGATCAAGTACCTCTCAAACTTTTCTTTGATAAGATGAATAAGCTGAACTCCCTATACCTCACACTTTCCACTTTGCTTTCCATCCCCTGGATCACTGCTGTGACCCTCCATTGAACTCTCCAAGTACTTCTACTCCCTGCCTGAAGTATTGGCACCAGAAGTTGGCATAATACTCCATGCTGAGTACAGATGCAACATTGCTTCACTGCTCTAATTTTGTGCTCTCCCTTTCATGCAGTCAAGGATCACCTTTGCCCTTTTGCTACAGCATTGCACTGAGAGCTCTTGGCGAAAAGATACGCTTTAATGACTCTAACATACTCCTTTTAGTCTCTGCTTTCCAAGTTAGTCTCCTACCTGGCAGGTAGAACCCAGATATATTGTTTCTGGCTGCAAGAGAGATGCAGCAAATACCCACAAGTTGAAGTTGCCCATGATAACACAGCACATGATAACTGATCCAACACCCAGAAGGTTGGTATCCTCCTACAGAGACAGAGGATGTCAGAAAACCGCCTCTCCATAGTGTATGGGAAAGGCAGATGAAAATAAAACATAAAAATCAAAGAAACATATCTAATGGAGTGGTACCCAGAGACAGCACTATAATGGATGGCATTTATGAGCCAAATGGGTGTGGCACACAGTGCACTGATGATCTCCAAGTCCTACGTGGCTGTAGCTCCATTGCATTCCTATCACCATGTCCCCACATTGGCACTGCAAGGGAAAGATTCCCCTCCCCCCACACATGTACACCCCCACACCACACGTACACAAGAAAAACAAACCCTTATTCCTCACCGTCAATATCCCCACAGAGACAGAAAAAGAACTAGAAGGGTGTTATAGATTACACTTATTTTGTGCAAGGCTTTAGGATTTTAGCTGCTGACTCAGAGCTACCTCTAAACAGATCAATGTCAAAATCCATAGTCCCACTTAGTTGTCTTAATGTATTTGCTCAAATGACATGAAAGCTGGAGTGAAAACCCCAGCGGCTGAAGGCCATATTCATCCCCAGGATTGGTGCATCACAAACAAGTTTTCTGGATACTACAGCTTCAGTATGTCTCCATCCTCACTCCTGAGGGGCCAATGGTACGTTCAGTCCTCAGTCTCTCTGCTGAGAATGCAAATAGAGTCCAGAGAGAGGCAAATTTCCAATAGGCCTGTGCAAAGCAGCTAGTATTGGTTTTGGATTCAGATTTGGCTGATTCAGGGGACAGTGATTCGATTCAGTGATTGGAATCACTATCCCGATTCGAATTGGCCAAATCTCTAAATCAGCCAGGACAGGCCCATCCCCCGCCCACTCTCCCTGTCCAGCAATAGCTGGCCAGCCCGCCACAACTCCGGGGGGGGAGCCACACCTCAGGAGGGGCTGCCAGGTGGGGGGGGTGATCCCTGCTGCCCCCAATGCCCCACACTGCATGGGGGGCTCTTCACAAGCCCCTCAACCTCCCATCTTACTCCCCCAGCCCGCCCCCACCCCGGGTGCCCTGCTTGGGCCAGCTCTGGCCCTTTAAGAAAAAAAAAAACTCCAAAACCCCCCTCAGACTCACCGCTCCTGCTGGTGGGGGGCGGGGGGTGATCCCCACTGCCTCTCATTGCTCCATGCCATGTGGGGGGCTCTGCACGAGCCCCAAGGCTGTTGCAGGAGTGATGAGTCCCAGGGCTTTTCTTGTCTGTTTTTTTTTCTTAAAGGGCCAAAGCTGGCCCAGGCAGGCCCCCCCGGAGGGGGGGGGCTGGAGGAGTGGGGTGGGGGTCGGGGGGCTCATGCAGAGCCCCACATGCAGCATGGGGCAGTGGGGATCACCCCCCCCCACCCGGCAGCAGCCGGTGAGCGCTGGGACTTTTCTTTAAAGTACCGAACTCGGGTGGGTGGGGGCGGCTATGGGGGGGCTCCCATGGTCCCCTCCCCCGCCCCTAGTACTTACTAGCTCAAGTGGCTGCCCGAATCATCAAAGCTCTCTGAATTTTTGCCAAAGATTCAGAGAGCTTTGAATCGATTTGAACCTTTAAATCAATCCCCTGATTCAATTTGGATTCAGAGATTCAGCCACCGAATCAGGTCGAATCTCATCTGAATCAAATCACCACCCGAAGCTTCGCACAGCCCTAATTTCCAGTATTCAGCAGATTATGTGCACAAACTCGTTGCTGTTTATAAAGGGAATGCGCACTTGCCAGGAGTAGGAATGAGACCCACCAGCTGGTTTAATGCCCATCACTTGATGATTGGGTTAACACTACATTCACCAAAACACTGGGATTTGGGATCCTAATCCCAGTTTAGATGGAGTGACCCAGAATGTGCATCTTTCCAGTCTACGGATCTTGTCTTCAACTCTAGCCTCTGTGGTCATTAGAGTAGTTATACTCTGCGATATGGAGTGCCTTTTTCTAAGTCATTTGTCTGTGAGCTCTGGTCACATCACACTTCACATCCATGGCACATAGCCCTCTTTTTGTCCTCTGCTTACTACTGCTTTCCCATAACTGTTGACTTCTTAAACTGAAGGAGTCATGAGATTGAAACTTTCAGCCACATCATCCCACTTGATGATGTGGGATGTACTTTGGAAAGGGAAGATGCCCACTGAGACAGTCCCAAGGAGCAGTGCTAAAATGTGATTAGAGTTGTTGCAGGTCTTTCTCATTGCTTGCATAATCTTCTACATGTATAACTATAACATTTCCTACTCTGTGCCAAAGTCAAAAAACATACATGGCGTTGTAGACCTTCAGATAAGAAGCCATGGTTATTTGCTCATGTTTCAGCAGTATCCCTCTCTCTTTGGGGGTCCAGGATGTATTACCCCAGAAGGCAGTTGCCACATAGTCATAGAAAAATCAGAGATAATAAAGTGGCTACAGTCTATGGTACATACACCCCACACCCAAATATACCTGAACCCAAAGGCCTAGGGAAATGCTCAACCAGAAAATGCAAGAGGTCAGAATTGTGCAAACATAGTTCATTGGCAGTTCTGAAAAATAAAATAAAAGTTCAGTTTGGGTCAAGCTTAGGAAAACTGGGGTAGTGCAGGTGCTTTTTTAGCATATGGTGAAAACTACTGAACTGAAACTATGTAAATGTCTCTAGTGTAGCTTGCTGATATGACTTTATAGTTGTTAATGTTATTTTTAATGTAAATTGCCATACCATAGGTGGAATGATTAAAAGATGCAGCCAGCCTTAATCCAGAGATTCTCCCCCTATTTTGTAGCCAATGATCATCAGCAGTGAGTTTCTTGAAGGGCAAGGACATCAATGAAATTTTCTGCCAAAATTTTGGACAAATATTCGCTCTTGGCTCTACTTATCCCCTCAATATTGAAATGCCAAATGCACACTGAGGTCCTGATGTTACAGTTCTGAAAGCTCTGTCTGTTGGTGTTCATTTGTCTTTGTGATCATTGGCTGTGAGGTCCAAATGACAGTTTGGTGTCATCAAATTGTAGATTATTTAGCATTATCTAGGTTGCACCAGGAGGAGGCAGTCTACATTATATGCCAGTTCAGGTGCTAAGGTGCATGGTTGATAGCCCAGAGGTTACCTGTTCAAGGCCAAACCAGAAGCATTCATAGTGTGACCTGTCAGATTCCAACAAATCTGCAAATTCTGCTAAATGCCTTGTCATAAGGACATGAAAAAGGAAGGAAAGGTCAAGCTTAAAGAAAACTTTTCTCCAAAATTGAGTGAAAGCAAAATTTTTTTTTTTAAATTGATTCAAATAAAAAGGTTTTGTTTCAATGCCAAACTGAAACTTTTTTCAATATCATTTTTTTTCCAAAGTCATTTTGAATGAGAAAATATTCCATATGGGAAGTGTTGGCATTTTTCATTTTTGGAATATCCTCTCCTGCCCCCCTCCCCTCCCCCTATCCCCCCCCCCATATAAGCAATATGGCAAAAATTAACACAAAGCTGCAAAAAAAGTTAGTATTAGCAAATTTGTCGTTTTCACCAAGTTAAAAAAAAATCACTCAAATGGAGCCTCTTGACTATAAACTGTTCCTTCTGCATTAGAAAGAGGATATTATCATACTGAAGTCTTCAGAGAGGGGATCCATATGTTGTTCTACTAAATACTAAGTTTTGGAAGGGAGGAAGTTAGCAGGCTGAATTTCTTATGCAGATTTCTATACTTCCCTACCAAACGAGGCAGAGATATGTAAGGTGCAGCCTTGGGGAAGCTGAGGTGGAGCTGATAGGAAATATCCATACTAAACCTCCCACAGAGGGATGGGCCAGGGGAAGGTGGATTTCCCTGGAGGAATCCAAGGAGGAGGAAAGTGGCAGAGGGTTATGGGACAATGGTACCATATGACAACTGAGCCACAGGGAAGGTGGGGGAACCTACCAACAACATTGTAGCAAATCTTCAGGGAGAAGTGGAAAGGAAAGAGATTTGCTTTGAGCTTCTCTTATGGAGCAAAGTTCTAGGCAGTGCTAGCCAATGATCTTGGAATCCCAGTATCAGGCAGTGCTGGGATCATAAAAAGCAAGTGATTTGTTTTCTTGTCCAGTCTCAAGCAACATAGTCTTCACATAATTTGGTTCAGACCCTTTGATAAGAGCTAAACAGTAGGGCTGTGCAAAATTTTGACGAGTGTGTCGCTTTGAAGCTGTTTTGACGTGTTTTGAGCTCAAAACAGCGAAATTGAAATTAAATGAAGGGCTCTGAAACAGCTTTGAAATGAAATGAGGACAGACTAAATGTTTCAAAAGTTTTGAAACATTTTGAGTTTCGAAGCCGGGCTTGCTTGCAGCTAAACAGAAGCTAAGGAGAGGGAGGGAAAAGAAGGGGGAAAGACCGCTCAGATATTGACTGTAGCTGGCCAGTGATTGTGATCCTTCCCTGAGGTCCCTTCCAATCCCAGTGCTCTTGGGGAGGGATGGAAAAACAGCATAGAAAGCATTGTTTGAACTGAGCTTTCTCTGTGCCTTCACACTTACAAGTAACACGAATTTTTCTCTGAACAGTTTGAGGTGCAGCTTCCCAGAAACCCCTACACCGATCTCCTTGAAACCTGGCAGGCTTCATGGACTCATAAGGGGCTACCATCACCACAGTTTTCATCATGCTGCACCTTAACACACACACAAAGTCACACATGGCACAAGTTTTGCTTGTCAGCAGCTTGAGGTGCAGTTTCCTGGAAACCCCTGCACCTAACTCTTTGAAACTTGACAGACTTTGTGGCCTCATAAGGGGCTAGCATCTCTGCACTTTTCATTCAAATCAGGCAAGAAATGACAAAGTTATAGGCATTTTCATGATTCCCCATTATATACTATGGGTGGAACATTGAAACACATCGAAACAGAGAAACAGTTTTGCCGAAAGAAAATGGAACAGTGCTTTGAAACTGCAAAATGAAACACTGTCCCTTTGAAACAGCAAAACGGAAGTCGAAATGAAATGGTGCTGTTTTGCACAGCCCTGCTAAACAGGGACCAGGGCATGAAAAGGTTTTGAAAGAATCCTCTATTAGAAAAGATGGGAAATGCCTATACAACAGCAGCCCACTTCTGGGGCTTCTCAGATATATCCCATATCTAAGAAAGAATGAAGGAGAATCCTAGCAAGAGCAAGATGGAGGGAAGGGGTAAGGAAGGGTGACTGGGGAAACGAAGAAAGAAAACAAAAAGCTTGGTTGGGAAGGAAAAAACAAAAAAAGGAGACAAAAGAAGAAGAGATCAGTCATGTGTTGTATTGGTGGATCCAGATTTATTCTGTGTCAGTGCCCCAGCTGGAAGTGAATTAACAGAGCTCCACTCCCAAGGCAGTGGTTGTCAACACAGACTGCTGAAACATTACCATGTTTAAATCATTTGACAGAAATCGGAGCTAAGATGTGCACAGCTGCCTTTCTCTCACCAACCCTGCTGGGCCCACAGGGGAGCCTGGGCTGAGGTGACTTGCTGGAGGGGAACATCTCAATACAAGTTCCTTGCCTCCTGCAAGAGTGGGTCAGCCCAACACGCAGCTGGAACAGGTGCTCCCGGCTGTGTTGAGAAGCACCTGACAATAAGCAGACAGTTTGGGGGTAATCTGGATGAACAGGCTCTTAGAACAAAGGGTGATTCAGTAACTTTTTCTGCCTTGCTCCCAGTGCCCAGGCCCACCCCAATCAATATGTGGTCCACCCCTCCACTGCTGCGGAGGCAGTAGTAAGAGCTGCTGTTTCATCCCAACCATCTTGGGTAAAGAGAATTTGGTGGTGGTGTGGGTACTAAGGCACACAGTTAACAGCCCAGAGCTTGCAAGTTTGAGGCCACAGCAGAAGTGCTCATTGTGTGACCCTGTCATATTCCGAAAGTAATAGGGTGGAAAACACTCTTCCCTTGGTAAGAGAGAAAATCAGGACCAGACCTACAATTGGTGACAATTGAATTAGCTCCAAAAGACTTAATTGTCATGGTAGGTCATAGGTAGCCAGGTCTGGGTCAGAAGAAGCAGCTGAGGTCCGAGGGGAGCACGTCAATTTGGAGCACAGGGAAGTCAGAAGATCTATTTAGGGAACAGAGACAGGCAGTGCATAGGTTTAGGTATCCAGGATATTAAACCAGAACTGGGTCAGGCCAAATGCAGGGTCCATGGGCAAGCCAGGTCAGGAAGCCACTAAGAGTGCAGCAGCCTGAGTACAGATTTAAACCTTGTTGCCCAAACACTTTCTCTTCTGGGTCAGGGGTTTATTGGAAGGGGTGAGGGGTCAGCTGACCCTGGCTAGGCACTTCAGTTGAAGAGAGTGGGTGTATGGCTAGGCCCAGCTGGAGGGTACTGGCCACCTCTGTCTGTGCCAACGCTCTCCTGAGGAGGTGGCAGACCAGGATGAGCTGCTATGCCAGGCAAGCCAAGGCCACAGCCTGACATTAGTGGGGTTCTGACAAATATATTGGCTTGGCAGAATTTGATTTTTTTACATAATTTCAGCAGATAATATTGATGTTTATTTTTAAATGATTCTTCAATTTTTATTGAATTGAATTTTCAGGATTGGGCAAAATTAGGGATGTGGGGAGCAGGCAATTTATTAATGACTATACTATTATTACAGTGCCACCCGCTGCAACAAACATAACTACTCTACGACTGCTGCCAGCTAAGCAGCGGAGCTGCCATCAGTCCTAGCTCTGCTGCTCATAGCTCCCTTGTCCACTTTTTCACTTCCTCTTCTTTTATTCCCAGTCCCCTGGGGTTTCTGAGAGTTGCAGTCAAACTACAAATTGACATTTATCAATATTTACTGATAACAATTGAGTCCTGCCAAGCCTAACGATACAGCAGTTGATGATCTGGCCCTCCAGATTGGTTCTAACATCAAAATAACTCCACTAACATTTAAGTTTGTTATGCTGCTAAAAACACAAAGCCTATGGGCTGAGATGAGGTTAGAAAGTCCAGAACAGATCCACCCTCTCCTGAAATGTCCCTCCCTCTAACTTTTATTGCACCATCTTCTGTAGAACAAGAGTGTTATACTGATTTGACCCCCCTGGGCTGGATCAGGACTTCAGGTGTCCTTAGACCTGTCTCTGGGCAGTGGGGTGAGCAGCACTAGGGAGCTGTGGGGGTTTATGCAGCCATCACTCACTCCCCACTGCCAAAACATGTCCCTAAAGGGTCTTCATACTCCTCATTTCAGTGGCAGACTGCACCCGCTGGCCCTGCCCCTGAATTCCCAGCTGCTCCATGAGCTCTGTGGGCCAGATGACAGAGTTTTGTGGGCTGGATCCAGCCCACAGGCCATATGTTTGACATTGCTGTTGTGAAGCATTTGTTCCAGGGAAAGAAAAAGAAGCTGTAAATATCTGAGTGATAGAACAAAAATGGGAATGATTCAATTTAACTCATTAGTTTGTGTTAAAACTGAGCACAGGGTTATCTGATTAGCCCATTACATGTATGTGATAGATGGATAATTGCTGAGAAACTGGAGAACAATATATAAAAATAGAGAAGATAAAAAAAATGTCTCATCTCCAATGGCTTCTCCAAGTGGAAATATTCAGGAGAAGCAAGGGTTGGAAGAAAACCTGCCCAGATTCAATCTATTGTTTGCCTGCGTCAGCATGGCTGGGATGGTTCAGACAGGGATGATCCTGCCTTGACTAGTGGGCTGGACTAAATGACCTCCTGAGGTCCCACCTGGGCCTCCTTTCCTATGTTTTTATAACCCAAATGCATTCTCAAAGTGCATGCAGCTACCAGGCAATATTCCTAGTTGCAGCATGATCCCAACTTCGTGTGTGTGCCTGGATACAGGTTAATCATGTTTAGGTCACTGCTGTACTGAATATAAACTTGTTTTGATAAAGCAAAACAGCTTCAAAAGAAGGGCTTTTAAGACTCAACACACAATACCCCACAGCCCAGTTGTTAGAGAACTCTCCTGTGAGATTAGAGACCTATGTGCAAATTCCTGCTTTTGGTCAGACAGAGCTGCCTGCCACATACACAAGCATTATTTAATCAATGGATAATGAAGCAGAAGAGAAGATGCTACTGCCTCTTTTGTCTCCTCCCATTTTTGGAAGGAATGATGCTTAATCCTTCTTCCACTCTATGAATCTAGCCCATAATTATTTTTCCTCCAAACCCCACAGAATTGGGCCCAAATTTGTGGCAGGGCTGAAAAGGCATTTTTCAACTAATAAATGATTGAATGAAAATAATTTTACCTAGAATTTCACATCCTCACTTACCTGCTGCTTATCAGCAGTTCACCTGTTGGAGCAAATATGTATTCTGGGCACTGAACACTGCAAGAAAACAGAAAGCCAGCTAACATGATAAAGAGCTGCTGTCACTCTTTACAATGTGGAACCCATCCAAGTGCCAGATGCTGTCCTCTACAGATCCTTACTCCTGTGTTTCGTTCCCATCATGGTGATTACCAGGTTATTTGCTTTGGGAAGAAAGTTTTAATTCCTTCCTCACAGTTTTGGCTGGGATTTTCAAAAGTGATTAAAAGATTTAAGAACTCACATTCTTATTGTAGTTCAAAGGAGGAGGCCTCCAGTTCTATTTGAGGCTAATAGTTTGTGCTTAGTGTCTTGTTGATTTTTCTAGTCAAATGATGTCTCCTTACTTCTGCCTATGTAACCATCTTGGAATTTCAATCTATATAGAGAGAGGATAACAGAAATCTGATAGATTGCTGCTAAAGAGTGGGTAGAAAGGGGCCTAGAATGGGTAGGGTCTTGGCTTTGCTCTTCCTTGTGCTGGCCAGCCCTGCTGATCTAGTGTGGGGAGGAGGTAGGCTGTTCTCTTCCCCTGGAGTACAACAGGGAGAGAAGAGGATGGTGGCTCAATGAGCCAGTTGGTCACAGAGCCAATACAGAAAGCAGTGTGGTCCAGCAGGTAAGCGAACAGAGTGGGAAGCAGGAGACACGAGTGTTCTTCTCTCTGTCTCTCTTTTTCCTCCCACCCTTCATCTCCCTTGACTTTTTGGTCAGACAAACATGTCCCAGGAAGCAGGAATCAAATTTTTCTGTCACAAGCCCTATCAAAGCATGAACCATCCAGTTTCAAGGAGGCAGGATTTCCTCTCTGAGAGACAGCACATTCACAAAAGCACAGTACGCAGTGGTAAGTTCTCAGGAGTAAACCCAGTGAAAGAGCCCTTATATAGTTTTCACAGATCATCTCCCTCAGTGGTGTCCAATGCAGCATTCATCCTTCAGCCCACACTTAGCCATACAGGATGAATCTCTTTAGTGTGTAGGTCAATCCCA
Organism: Alligator sinensis; assembly: GCF_000455745.1. Lineage (NCBI taxonomy): Eukaryota > Metazoa > Chordata > Crocodylia > Alligatoridae > Alligator > Alligator sinensis. Next base: position 649,607 of record NW_005842165.1, on the reverse strand, counting down.
CATTGTTTCATTCCAGCTTCTTTCACTCTGAAGTTGGGCTGTGAGGTGAGTTCAGGGCCCTGATCTGGCTGTTTCCTCTACCATGCTGATCTTATTCCTGGTTCTCTGAAGCAATAGCTGCTTCTCTCACTGTTCCAAGGGGCACAGTAACAAGGGTTGCTGCTACATTTCCTTTCAGGATCCAACCCATTTGTCTGCCCCAGAAATCCAGCCAGAAGTCCAGGAAGGATCCCATATCATTGATCAGGAGTGATCTCTCTTTTGCTGTCCCTGCCATTGCCAAGCACCCAGCTTCATCCTGGCCTGGTGCCTGTTGGTTCTAACGGCAACTGGGCATTGCACATGCAGTCACTTGCAGCTGTCATGTCCCCATATAGAGAGATCCTTTGGTACCCTTCCATAACCCCATGTATCAGAGTCTATGGGAGGGAAAGCAGGGTTCTGCACTGACCCAAAATTTAGATTGTGATCTCCTTAGGACAGGGGCTGCACCTATTTACAAGAATGGGCATCACCCAGCATAATAGGGCCCCGCATCTTGTCCATGATCTCTAGCCACCAGAGCAGTACAGATAACAGTACTGATAGTCTCAGCCATGGTTCCTGCACATTGCCATTGTATAAGCTCTCTACATAGAGGAAGTGTAAATATTACTCCTCCCATTTGCCTACACTACTTGAATATCATGGTTAGGAGGGCCTGGGTGCTGGGATAACAACTATAACTTTTATGATCCTACCATTATGACATGCACAAAGGTGACAGGGCAGGGAGCTGAGTTTCTTTGGATAGGTCCAACCCAATCTCACTGCCAAGCCATCGATCAGGAGACCATCAAGGAAATAACTATGATCAGTGCTCAGGCACCACACACACCAGCAAGCTCCTGTCTGCCCCTGGCACTTAACTTCTATCTCCTCTCCATCCCTGCCCAGCTGGTTCCAGTTTTGTCCTCCCAGCCCACTAAAGTCTTACCTTACTTTAAAGTTGTGCAAACAGAGATACCAAGCTCCAAAACTTTTGCTGACTTTATTTATGATTTGCAGAACATTATGAAGATGTTAGGGAAGTTTTAAAGCAAAGTAAGGCCCTGGGGCTACGGTCACACTAGCAGGGGCATGCATTTGCAGGAGCACAAATTTGTGCCGCTACTTTGTGCTGCACTGCATACCCCTGCTCGTATGGTATGCAGCAGGATACATTGTGCCACTGTTCCATGTACTGCAGGAGAGGGCTGGCTGTGGCACAGGGTGTCTCAGCACAGAGGTAGCCAGCAGGCAGCCCCCATACTGAGGCATTCAGTGCCCCAGCCAGCCAGGGATCCAAGCATAGAGACAGGGGTGCAGCCAGCCCAAGGCAACCTGCTCCCTTGTCTCTGTGTGCTGCGAAGCCCCCATGCTGAGGCACCCTGCGCCCTAACCAGCCACTCCAAGTGCCTGCGCATGGGGATCTAGGCTCCACATGCCTCAGCGTGGGGGCTCTGCAATACAGCCCCTGTGCTGGGGCATGCAGAAACAGGGGAGCAGCCAACCCAGGACTGCCTGCTCCCCCATTTCAAGGCACCCTGCACACCAGCCAGTCAGGGAGCAGCTGGTTGGGGCTCAGAGCGCTTCAGTTGGGGCTCAGAGTGGTCTGCAGCACACAGAGATGAGGTTTCTCCTGGCACACAGCACTTCTATGTGCTTTGTGCTGTTTTTTTTCCAGGGGGGTTGCTACCAGGGAATCGTGGTAGCAAATTTTGCCCCAACCCCGCATGTTTTAACATGCAACATGTGTGGTTTGTGGCGCTGCAAAGAGGTTTGCGGTGCCACAAACCACACGTGTCTGGATGTCTGTGCCTTCAGCCCCAACCTGCTTAATACTTTCAAATCCATTTTGAAGGAGTTTGCTGAGTGCATCAGAGGGGAACTGCAGATGGCTATCAAGGACCAGGCTCAGCCAGTGGAAAATTGAGGCTCTTGTGAAGATGTTTTATATTCATGCGCCTGAGCCTGACACATGAGAAGCTGCAGAGAAGTGGCTGGACTCTGCCATTGGTTCTTAGAGGAAACATGCTGGAAGGAGATGTTTTCTTTCCGTGTACATGACTGGAAGGAGCCTCTCACTCTGATGATTGGACAGCCAAGCATCTCTCTGGGAGAGGCCATGCCGGAGACCTGGAAAAACTGCTTGAAACCTGTCACCACCTGGGTCACTGGAGTATCATGGAACTAAACTGCAAGGTGCCCAGTTCTTAAACCACCCACTCTGGGACCACACTTTGTGCAGCCTGGATGGAGCTCTTAAAGGGAAGTCACATACTATCACCTCCTCTGAACACAGGAAAGGAAGGGACTTCCTTGGACACCAACTTCAATCCTCTGCTATTACAGACAGCCTTATCACATAATCCCTTTCATAAATTTATCAGACTGCATCTTAAAACTAGCTCAGTTATTAGCCCCTCTGCTCCTACTGGAAGGGTGCAAGAGCTAACTCGGATTGCCTTGTGACAGTCCTCACTTTATCCTAATGCTTTCTGAACTTTTACAAATATTTTTTTTTATAGATGCCTTTATCCATTCCTTGTCAGATTATGCTTAGCACTCATATGCTTTCTAAGATAATAACTTCTCTACAAGTTCTTTTTTCCCCTTTTTGCTTTGAATAAAAGTTACATAGAGATTTTGCACTTTCGACTTCATCAGCTAGTTCCCTTAGTTGATCAGAATTTGCCCTGTTTCAGTTATGAACCTTCTACTTTATCCTTCCATTTAAATTGAGTTGAATGGACTCATGATCACTCCAGCTAAGGTTACATTTCTTTTAAATCCTCACTATTTATTAAACCCAAGCCTCAAATAGCATCACCTCTTTTGGGGTTCAGTGACAATTTGGTGCAGAAATCTGTCAGCTCTCACATGAACAAATATCTGGGTCCTAACATTATTAGTCACGTTTGTGGTCTGGGAAGTTAAAGTCTCCTCTAATGATACATTTCTTGGTTGCATTTCTCCCACTAGTAATGTTAGAGATTGCTTTATACAAACCTGACCCTGTTTTTTATCTGTGCCAGTTTAGGGTGCCCTTGGTGCTTTTGGGCAATGTGCCTTATAGTTGTGTGACAGCGTTGTTATGCAGTTTTAGGAACAGGTTAGACCAGTACTTGGATGGGATGATTTGTACAGGGAACTGCTCATCTCACTGGCCCAGAATTGAACACATCCCTGCACTTGATTGCAAGGTTTCATATGGTCTAATCTCTAGCCTTAAATACTGCAAAAAGGAATGTATGAGTTAGCCGTGTGTCTGAAACAACAGCAGATAGCTGGATAGCAACTAGTACGTCTTCTCTATGAAACGTTTCAAAAGAAATTAAGAGCTTGAAAAGAAAATATTAGAAAGATCATCAAGGAATTTTCCCAACTTTTTGTTCTTTTCTTCTTTGAAAAAAAAGAAAAAAAGCCTGGACACAATCAAACCAACTCTTTTCAACACAAACTTTTACTTAGGGAAAAAGGCCATTTTTATTGGAAGAAAAGTTTAACAAACACTGAATGGTTCAGTTCAGTTCCAACGCACTTCTATGGACTAGTCTGGAGAAAATAATTCAAATGGAATGGATTGTGCCTTCTTTTCTGATTGCTGAGTATCCAGGAACTGATTAAGATTCTCCTGTGTTCATTTAGATTTATTTAGCAGAAATCACTTTGAATATTTTTCCTCTACAGATTCATCAGCTTAAGTGTTTGACACTTGAAATTCTAGCTGTGAGGCTTAACTGCAATTGGTCAGGTAAGTCACATGCTAGCATCTCTGTCCCCTGACTGGATGAAAGTTCTTCTGCCATGTAGAATGGTGTTTTTGAGCCTCTTGTCCCACTTAACATTGGTGCTGATATATCCTGGTTGTAAAAATAGAATAGAAACCGAAACATAATAGAAACAGGGTTTTTCAACCTTTTTTAAGGAGTGTACCCTTTCTGGGTACACTTCTGGCAGAGCAGGGGGGGCGGGGGGGGCAGTGGCCAGATGTGGAGCGGGAGGGGCTTGCACATGGTGGCGCAGGGTGGTGGATGGGGGTGGCCACTGCTGTGTGCAAGCTTTCCACCGCCCCGCATCCAGCCAGCTGGGTGGTGCCTGTGCAGCCCTCAAAAGGGAGCTGCTGCCCTTGTCCCCCCTGGCCCTGCTCCTGGGAGGTGGCGGCACGCTGTCCCCACCCACCCACACATACCCCTAACCCCTTTCCAAGTACCCCCTGGAATAGAAACAAGAATAGAAACAGTCATGGCAAGGGTGTAGCCTTGGCTAAAAACAGAGTTAATGGAAACTTTTGAATGACTCTTCGCAAAGCGTTGTTGTCCCTGGGGGTTTTATTCTGATATCTTCAGGCTTCAGTCTAGCTGTCAGCCCATTGTACTACATGTTATACAAATGCACACTAATAAACAGCCCCTATCTGAAGAGATTTCAGTCTAAAAGACTTTTGAACTGGCCTTTATTTCTAGGCACTAGTGTCACATAGTCCATACTAAGGTTCACACCTGGGCTTCATGGGAAGATCATGTGCTATGAAGATAGCTGGGGCTCGTTCTCAGTCTAAGCATTTACATTCCCTCCATTCCCCTGTCTCTCCTCCACTTGTCCTCCTTCTCACTGTTTGTGAGGACATCTATCTTCCTTTGCAATGAAGCATCCTGAGAGCTGTTCCTCACCCTTTTAGAAGCTCTCAGAAGGCTGTCATTCACAGAGGCTTTGAAAGGAAATGGAGTCCCAGGCAGCCTGTTCTTGTAAGAGACAGCTAGGTTTTCAGACCAGAGACTGCCTCCCACTTGTCCAGTTTTCCTGGATCAGATGAGAGTGGAGATGAAAGCTGAGATGGAGTGACAAGAGTGGACTCCAGGCCAACCAGGGCTGAGGGCTGCCAGAAATGAGGAGGGGACATCTGGGAAAAGAAAGAGCGGAGATGAACGGGTTATGATGATAGGTCTCATCAACATGCTGAACTTTAAACATAAAAAAAAAATGACTGGTGTGACAAAGTGGATGCTAGAAAAAGCAGATTGTTTGGGGGCTACTTCTGAGGCCAAGAATGCAAGAAACAGATCCTCTCTCTAGCCTTTCACTTGTCCCCAGCCCTGCGTTCTCATTCTGCAGATTGGCTCCATTCGTCCAAAGAACAGGAAACAAATGTATTTGTGTTCTCTTTTGTGACAGCATCTATTATATGAGGAAATGGTGACAGCACCTAAACTGGCAATCCTTGGGTGAAAAACTGGAACTAGAGGATTTTTATCTCTAAAAAAAGGTGTTTCAGCACAATGTTTCAGCTGATAACCAAATATTTCATTGAAAAAGCAAAATATTTTAGCTCTCAGTTTTGGGAGGTTTTTTTACAAAGAATCATTTTTTTTTTGCTGAATGCAGCCATTCCTCTTGAAAACGGAGTTGGAAAACCCAATATTCCATCAAAGAGCAGCTTTAATGAAAAAAAAAATCACCAACCCTAGCTTCAACCCAGACAGGAGCATCAGAAGAGCCCTTTCTGGTTCTGCCATGCTGTGTGTCATGTTGGCCCAGGGACATACCTGGGCACTTCTGTGTTTTGCTGCCAGCTGGTGCCACAGTCACTCTCACTTACCTATGCTACTGTGATGACTACACCCCATAGGCTGACAATTTTTAAAGCAACCAGTGATTTCAGATGCCCAGAGTAAAACTAAGTGTCTCCAACCCAGAAGCTCTGGGAACAGTAAATCAACCAACTCATGAAAATAGGACCGATGTACTTCTGGTGATTTACCATATTTTCTCCAATTAATAACATCAATATTGAAGTTCTCTGTCTCTGTATCCAGAGCTAAATTCCAGCAACCATAGTAGCATCCCAGGCACATGAAATAAAGAAGTGGGTCCTTCTAATACAGCATTTAAGAAACCATGCCAGGTAGCTACATGGTCTGCAGAATCATCATTATAGAGCCTTAGAAATTGTCTACCCTGTGTGCACGGTCTGGGAGTTGTCAACTGAGCAGAGGACAAGGCCCACCTATAGGTAGGCAGATGTGCGGGTTACCTGCACCCATGAGGTTGAGAGTGATGAGAGAGGCAGGGATTGTTAGAAGTGGACTGGATCCACTTAGATCTACTCTCTCCTGCCAGTTGCTTCTTCCAGCAGCTCTGGTTTGTTGTGAGAGCTACTGCACCTGAGGCTCACAGAGGTGATAACTAGAGTCTGAGCCAGTATCATTACTGATCTGAGAGAAATGGATGAAGGTATAAATGACACCTGCTCATGCTCTCTGAAGCTCTTCCAAACAGCAACCCATAGTGGAGGCAGGTGATGAGATCCATCTGTAGAAACTCAGCTTTGCTGCAAGGCCTGCGTTGTGCATCCAGTGAAATGAGTGTCTGCCTGCTGTTTCCTCTGCCCTCAGCCTGAGTGTCTTACACAAGCTCTTTTAGAGAGGGTAGACCAATGTTTCCTTCATTCCCCCTCCTATCACTGTGTAGTCCCCTGAGGAGATAGAGGATTGCAGTTCACACTCAAATGACATTTTCCAGATCTGGGGTGACAGACTTGTCACCCTTGATATTTCACCTCAGCCTTGAGCCCTTGTGCATCTAGGAAGGAGAGCAGGACCTGGCAGCAGAGGAAGGCAAATGATATTGGGTTTGACTGGATTCCTAGAGAGTCATATATCAAAGGAGAAGGCAGAAGCATGTGGATCAAAACAAGCCAGCATGGAAGGGAAACTGGGAGTTTACAGACTGTTCCCCAGCTAAACAGGAGATAAACTAGCTTACCACACAAGGAGAGAGAGTCTGCTAAACAGCAGCACAGGGCTTAGATCACTTCCAAATAGAGAAGGGGCTATCAATTAGCTGCTCTGACCCTGATTTGATTCTAGTGCTGTAGGAGAGGCTAGCAGAGTGGGTGGAAGGTGGCCAGGAGCTAGAACTGGAGCCCCATGTACTAGGGTAGGAACCATCCAGCTTCAGCTTCACCTCACCCCCCCCAGAGAGAAGCGGAGCAGCAGGAGGAGGAGGAGGAGCCACTGGAGGCAAGGGAAATGAGCAGCACCTGGACGGTTGCAGCTGCACTGGAAGTAGCCCCCTTGGGAAGCTGTGTGCACTGGCCAGGGCTGAATCTGGTGGACACAGGTGGGAACATGGCACAGGCTGCCCTGGGCATGATGGGAGGTGGGGGGAACCACACCTGCACAGCCCGGGTAAGCTCTGCTGCACATGTCACTCACCCACACCCCTTTCCCAACCTCTGGCCAGCTCTGGGGACTTAACAAGTGGGCAGCCCCTCCACAACACACTCCACACCTTTCCCCCACATACACAAACACCCCCACACACAATATACAAAAGTAATACTTTATTTTGAGCTATTATGCAATCATCTCTATATACATCACCCAAAAAACCCCAAATCAGGACAAAAATTTTTTTTGAAATAAAATTAAAATGTGTCATGGTAAATACTTGATTTTTAGTATGTGAATTGTTCTTTTTACCTATAATTTGTTAAAATGATATTTTGTAAAAGATTTTATGGGTGAGACCCTCAACAACTCACCAAAACTTGTTAAGTGGCCCTCCCGCCAAAATAATTTCCCACCCCTGGGATACAGGGAGATGCTTTATGGTTGCCTGAAGAGACCTTGGATCCCAATAGCACCCAATAGCAAGCTTATAAGCAGCTTGAATCCAGTATTAGACTTTAAAAGGGAAATGTGGATTAGAAGGATTCACTGTGCCAAGCCATTCTTTCCAGATAGATTCTAAAGGTAGCAGGGAGTTTTATCATTCGCATCACAACCTCTCATGGGTCTTTCTGTGGCTCTGTCCCTGTAATGTCTGAGAGCTTTATAATCTTGAATGTACTCATTCACAGCACTACCTAGTTGGTTATTTTCCCCAAATATAAATTCATAAAAAAATAGTTTTCAAGAGGACCAAAACTAAAAATTTCACCCAGTTACATGGATTGAAAAATGAGAATTCTTTCTGCAAAAAATTTTATGAAGCTGAAATGTGAAATGTGCTTCATTCTGATTTTTCCCCAACTTTTAAATTTTGGTTTCCTTGGTTTCTCTTACCACTTTTTTTTTTTTTTAAGAAAGTAAAGGAAAAACCCAGAACCTTAAAAAGTTTTAGTTCCTTAATTCAAAGGATTTCTGTTTTCTTTTTTCAAATCAATTCAAAAAGTACTTTTTGGTTTAAATTATTTAAGAATGAGGCAGATGAGAAAACACAGAGAAATTAAGAAGTTTTCCTCTTCTGAATGTTCCAGTTTTCTTGATTCACAGCTTCTCAAATTGTGCAGTTTCAGTTTTCCTGTTCACAAAAGTGTTCATGTAATTTGAAAGGGGAATTTTTGTCTGAAAAAAAAATACAGTGGAAAATGTTTTGATCTGCTGTAAATACAGTATTTCCTCCTCAACTATCCAACTTTGTAGCATTCAATAGCTGATGCCGGAGTAGATAATAATCATCAATAATAATAATTCTGCAGTAATGTCTGAGAGCTACCATCACAGACCAGGATTCTGTAGCGATTCTGGGGTTCAATAAACACAGACGTGTAAATGAGAACAAGATAACAGGTTTTATTCTGCAGCAGTACACAACAACTGCAGACCCTTGGCCTGTCTATTACAGATTCCTAAATAGCTACTCCCTGACGGATCAATTCCCAATTCCCAACTCCCTCAGTCTCCTGTTAGGGAACAACGCTAAATTATAACTTCTATCACTACAAATCCCATTGTGTCAGGTACTGTACAACACAGAACAATGATACAAAGATTTTCTTTATTCTCTTTTTCTAACTACAATATCTTCCTGCTAGCTGGTTGCTCCCAGATTTGCAGCATGAGTGTATACATGTACAGTATATTTTTGGCATGCTTATAATGTGCTTGTAGCTGGACATGCTGAAAGTGAATGTGTATGTATGTGGATGTGTTTTGCAGCATGTGCATAGCAAGTGTATGTGTATACAGGCTTATCAGCACACATTCTTTATGTGAACGTTCACATGTACACAGCATGTACTTGAGTAGTTTGTCAATGTGGATATCTCTGAGCACAGGTACCTTTGTATATAAAATGCTTGCATATAAAACCCTTGCAGTGCACAGTTTGCAACTCCCAAGCAAAAGAAAGCAGTGGTGACATGTAAGGGGTGCACAGGGGTGCACGTGCACCCCGTAAGAGTACCGATGCACCCCCTTTCAGGCCACACTCCCCACTCAGGCAATGGGTAGAGGAGCAGGCGGGAGCACCAGTGCCCTCCCTGCAAGCACTAGCCAGGGAGCGGGGCCTTCAGCAACAGTGGCCACCAGTGAGTGAGATTGGTCACTGGAGGATCCCCCACCCCCGGGCAGCGAGATTGGCCGTGGGCCCCCGCCATCACTGACTGGTGTCGGGGGGGCATGTGCTCCCCCTGACTCAAGAGGCACCAGTTGCCCATGAAAGAACGATATTTGTTCACGGGGTCAGAATGGTCAAGTACTCCCCCCCGGTTTGAATGTTGCCCAACTTTCCTGATAAGCCTATTTGCAGTACTCCAGCCTTGCCTTATACCGAAGCCTGCACTGTCCCTTTGTCCAGCACAGGACTACAAGAAGTGTCCAATACAACAACACTCCATGGAGCTGCCTGCACAGCACAAAATATTACTGACAAAATTATCACCTTTTAGGAGAGAACAAATGGTTTTAATTAATAATCCTCACAGTGGAAACTCAGCCGATGTGTGGCTGTTGCTAAATACCCTCAAAGGGGATTAAGTAGCAGTAATTAATCTGAGGTGCCTGGATAACCAATTACTCAAGTGGCACAAACTGGTGATTTGTTGGAGCTGTGAACCAGGCACCACAGTGTATCTGTCAGTGGACTGGGCTGACTGGAAGTGCTTGGCACTATTGTGCTTCCAGGATGTGGGCTGAGGGCCTTGTCACATGCAGGAAGCAGTGCTACACTGTGTTAAGAGTTAGAACGCATTCTGAGCAGACACAGTAATGTTCGCTACAATCTCTCAGATTACTACAATAAGAAACAGCTTCATGCCAACCCAACCAAGACACATGCCACAGCTTTTTACCTACACCATAGAGAAGCCAAGGAGAAATTAAACATCATCTGGGGTGGAATCTCACTGACTAATCACCCAAACCCTATGTACTTGGGGGTTACATTGGACTGAATGCTTTCTTTCCAAGCACATGTAGAGAAGACAAAAGGGAATGTTAGCACCCCCAACAACATAATTCAAAAGTTGGTCACCTCAAAGTGGGGAGCAAGCCCAGCCACATTATGAACCACTGTTATTTCCTTGTCTAACTCCACAGCAGAGTATGCATGTCTAGTATGAGAATGATCTGTTCATGCCAAGAACAGTTCTAAATGACAGCTGTCATGAAATAACAGGATGTCTAAAGCCAACACCAAAGGATAGCCTGTACTATTAGGTGCTTGCATTGCACCACCTAATATCAAAAGAAAGGTAAGGAGCCAAAAAGAAAGATCATGGCAGATGGAAGACCCCAGGCATCCACTCTATGGCACACAGAAGCAAACGATTTAAAACATGAAAGTTTTGTGACCAATGTTGCACTGTTGGACATGAACAGCTGACAAGATACAACTGAGGTTATAGAAGGAAAGATGACGTGCAATCAGGTGGTCTGAAATGGACCGGAGCCACAGGAGGATCTTCCAAGAGGGGCAGATCTAGATTGGCCAACATGGTGATGCATGAATCACCTGCGCATGCAAGCAGGAAGATCAAAAACAAACATGATCAAATGGGGCTACTCTAATGTCATGAATATATGTAAGGGCGGTGAACTGCAGACTGTGGAGCATATGCTCATTTGCTGACTTCTTGGTAAGACCTGTATGAAGAAGGACCTTGCTGCAGCAATGGAAGCAGTCATCAAATGTGCATGATTCTGGAAAAACATCTAGTTTATGACAAGGATACAAGAAGAAGACTACCATCTCTAACACAATCTCCAGCTCACTGATTGGAATCAGCATAGATGTGGTACCAGGGTTGGGACTCACAAACTCCAGTGTAGTGTGGTGGTCACAATCAGTCAGTTGTCATTGGAGCCACTGGACTACACTGGGATCTGGTTCAAGATTCTGCCCTAACAAGTTTGAAGCTCCTAAAAACCATGTTTGCACTGCACTCAAGCTGGTTCAAGACTCTGGTACAGTGTCAGGGCTGGGATCAACAATCAGCTGATTGTGGGTCCCAGGCCCATACTGCAAATTGCTCCTGTTTTCTGCATGGAGTGTTCCACCAATAGCAGAACACATGCTACTTAATACAATCTAGAAACACTCCTCCCATGAGAAGTCCTAACTTTGCTATAATATTCCTTCTGCCTCGCACCTTCACTCCCACAGCTCAGTATAGGGAGGTTTTACTGTGTCTGGAGTCCTGATACTCCCTATTCATTGTACATACACATACAGGGAGATGAGTCATTTGGTGGTCTTACAAAGTAGTACATTGATGTAGAACATTAATATAAGTGATTTGCCCAAAGACATGGCTGAAGTAGACTTTGACCTGAGATTTCCTCCATGTTGTCAGTTTTGTGCCCATTAGCCCACCCTCCCCTTTTCATGCAGGAGGAGAAGGATGAGTTATTCTATCCAGAGCAATTGCCTGACTCTAACAAGAATATCACCTGAATGACAAATGTAGAATTCATCCAAATCCATCCCCTATTAAGAAGGCCTTTTCCATTTCTGATCTCTGTAATGTAACTAAGTAAAAGCACTGGCATGTCAAAAATGGTCTTTTATGATGATCCATTTATGCCATTAATGTAATATCCTCTTCTAGATTGCTTAGTTATGTATTAATATTTTGAGAAACTCAGCATTCTTTTTCTTCTTTATTCTCTAAAATGATTCCCAGGCTCTTCTATATGACATGGTTTTGAGGTATGCTGATATTTTTAGCTTTGATTGTGCCCTTATAATCTGATAGATATTTCAAAACTAAGCTAGCACCCTATACATTTACATTAATTTTTCTAGTTCTTTCTATTAGTGTTATTATTGTTATTATTATTATTATTATTGTCATTGTTAGTACTGTTATTATTATTATTAACTGGATATTAAGCACGATATATCTGGTAGGCGTTTTATTTGTCCTAGTTCTCAGTTTATTCCAAGATGAAAAATCAGATATGAAAAACAGAGAAGGTTAATTGATCTGGGCGTCTTTTGCTCTGTACTAAGAGCCACTTCTAACCAGTGGCATTGCTGAGACTGAGGCAGAAATATTGCATCAAAGTATGTGGAAAAATAGGAGAAGGTGCAGAAAAGATTTTAAAAAGTGATTTGGTGGCTAGGAAAGTGCTTTACTCAGATCCTAGAGGAGCACAGTCTTTTTTTAGCTTATCCAAATGATTCAGGGGTAATGCAATTACTATGTCTAAGTACCCACACAGAGAGAAAATACCAGGTACTAAAGGGCTCTTTAAACTAGTGGGAAAGACTTAATAAGAACCAATGGCTTGAAATTAAAGTCTGACAAATCCAAATGGGAAATAAGTGACTGATTTTTAACAGCCAAAGTGATTTACCATTGGAAAAATCTACTGAGAGAAGTGAGGCATTTGCCATCTCTTCCCATCAGATCAGGGCTGAAGGCCTTTCTGGAAGTTATGCCTTAGCGAAACCCAAAAGGTACAGGGATTAATGCAGGGAGAGCCAAGTGAGATTCTCTGGTCTGTGCTGTGCAGGAAGAGATGGCCTAATTGTCCTTTACATGCTTATAATCTAAAAAACATAAGATATAACTATATGAAAAAAAGTTTATGCAAGGTGTCATTTACTTGGTTCAGTTCACTGATGCAGGAGCCACTTTAACAACGAGGTTTCTTTAATCATGCTAACAGCACCGAGCACACACAGGCATGAGATCTCTACCAAGTGTAACAATAATGTCCTGGAGGGGAGCAGAGTAACAGCCTTCCCTTTAAAGGTATATATTAAGGCTGTGCGAAATTTCTCCGGCAGTTTTGTTTTGATGCTATTTTGACTCGGTCCGAGCTCAAAACAGCAAAATTGAAATAAAACAGAGAACTTGGAAACAGCCTCGAAATGAAACGAGGCAAGTCGAAACGTTTCAAAATTTTTTCAATGTTTTGAGTTTCGAAAATTAAGCTTGGCTTGCCTGCAGTGGTCTGGGGGTTGTGGCATGAGCACACGGGGGGCTGGTGGCTGGTGTGGGCTTGCAGCCCCCTGCCCTTGCAGCCCCTTCCCCCCCACCCCAACCCTGCTGGTGCACCTCACTCCCTACCTGCAGCCCCCTACCCCTTCAGCCCAGCTGGTGCCCCTCACTCCTGACCCATAGCACCCTGCACCCCAGCCCAGCTGGTGCCCTTCACTCCCGACCCGCAGCACCCTGCACTCCCAGAAAGAGGCAGCAGTATGACTGTCAGGCAGAGCAATGGCAAGCAGAGGGTGGTCAGAGGAGGACAGGGACACACTGCTGGGGACAAAAATAGGATTAGAGGGAACAGGAGTACCAGAGAAGAGGGACAAGCTTGTGGGGCAGAGGACAGGAAGGGGAACAAGTATTGAAGGGATCTGGTTGTAGGCTGGGGAGATATGACTGCCGGCAATGATCTGCCAATGCAGCAGTTAAAAGATTGACATGCAAATAGACAAAGTGATAAGAAACTTCCTCTGATTGAGCTTGGGGTGTTTCTTTCTTCATCTCAACCCACACCATGCCCCCACTGTGCAGGGGTGGAGGTGTTAGCTTATGCTGGCCACTGTGTGGTGATGGGCAGGGGCGGCAGGGAGGGGATGTGGAGAGGGAGTTGGAGTAGGCTGATCACAGCCCCCTCAACCCCACTTTGGGGGAAGCTGTCCTGGGCACCAGGATCCCTGGTAGCCAAGGAATCTTAATCAGCCTCAGTAAGAACTTCAGGCCACCCCCACTCTGGTTCTCAGCTTTGGGAAAAAATCCTGCTTTTTGATGTGAGGATACAAACAACAGACAGGAGACACAGGATGTTTCTGTTTTACATAATTCCTGTAGTAATGTTTCCATTCAGGCTTTCGCCTGGGTAGCCTGGGTACATGATACCCAGATGCCAACACACAGGGAGGCGGAGGGGGGGAGAGTCAGCCAGACCCTTTGTGTACCCTTGTGTAGCCCTAAGTGTACCCCACATCCAGTGTCCGCTGCAATAAGTGTGCAGAAAAAGCAGGGGTCAGAACTGCTTTGGGACCAGGCTTGGGTAAGGGGGCAGCCTCTTTGGGAGGCCTGCAGTACAGACCCTGAATATCAATCTAGACTTGTGAGTGGGAGGCAGGCAGGATCACTCTTGTGGACCTTTGCATGGAAAGATTTGCCTCCCCAACCAACAGCACCCCGTGCAACAAGCAATAAGCGCCCAGAAAAAAATGGGAGGCTTTGCAGGGGAGGAAGGCAGCACTGCCTATTGAGCTCAAAACCCCACAAAAATGTGTCTCTCTCAAACAAAACCGCCAACAACCCCCCCCCCCCCCCCCCACCCCAACAAAAAACCCCCCCCCACCCCCCCCCCCCCCAGCCAACCTAGCAAGACCCAAGAAAAGAAACCAACCAAAATATCAAATCTTGTCCTAAAACACCACCTGGCAGTAAAGTAGTACTGAAAGGGCAGGAGGGTAAACTTGTTCTGACATGCCCCTAGCACATTTTACTAGTTATAGCATAATAAGCCATTGCATGGTAAATCATGTCCATGTTACTTATTTAGCTGTCTTAAAGTTAGAAAGAAAAATTAAACCAAGAACATTTTTAGTGACTAAATGCTGAGTACGTGTACAAGGGCCCTGTAGGCTCCCACCCTAACTCACCTCTTTCAACACAGTTGAAAAGCCTTTGAGGTTCTGTGTAAAAACAAGTCCATACCTTCCCAATCACGTTAGCAGGCTGTGATGTAGTTTCACTTCTTCCAGAGGCTGTAACCCAGCTTATGTACCAGGATGACTATTAAGATACTCCAGAAGTCCTCAACACCCAGCAGCAATATTTGTGACCCTTGCAACTCTGTCTGCAAAAACTGTATCCATCTCCCCTCCCAGCCGTGCTTTTAATGGATCATTAATTGTAATGGGACTGCTATTAATACACCTTGTAGTAACAAGACCTCACCTTACACTGAAATTGGTTGATAAAATGTTTGTTTTACAAAGGAAGTCAGTGTCATTAGTCTAATTTTACAGATGGGAAAACTGAGGCAGAGTGGGACATGACTTGCAAAGATCACCCAACATTCCAGTGGCATGGTTGAAAATAGAAACCATGTCTTAAAGGGTCCACCTAATGCTCTAGCTGCTGGGCAACATGTCTCTTTGACTCTGATTACACTTTCCTCCTTCATTGTTTAGTCCTGAAATGCGCAGAAAATGTTTAAGTTTCAAATGTCTGGTCGAGTCTTTTGGTGAATCTGTGCCTGGGGGTCCTCTCCATACATGGATGTCTCCTACTCATGTGGATGTGAGAACAGCCACACTTCTCAGTCCTTTCCCTCCTTTCTGAGATGCCAAAAAGAGATCTCTGCAGTGTCTGGGATCCATAACAGAGGGAACAGATGGGAGGTAGCAATGGAAGGTTAAGGGAACCCCACTATCCCCCAGCAGTTAATATGCCCATAAGGTGATATAGCCCCATGTGTTAGTTTAGCCTCAGCCTGCTCTGCCCTGGAGGCATCTAAGCCACTCTATTGCTGTACATTGAAGGAAAAT
>NW_005842165.1:633286-633805 GCF_000455745.1 Alligator sinensis | reverse complement strand
TTGGGGGGGAAAGGGTAGCTGTAGATCCCCAGTCACTGGATCCTTAAAGCCCTGGCCATGCAATGCAGGTTCCATGGTACCAGTAGTCTGACAGTGGCTTGCAACACTGCTGATTTCTTCCTTTGCCTTCTTTGCCTCTAACATGCCCTTTGCTGCCATCCATTCTGGATGCTGCAACCTAGGGGCAAATGAATGCGTATTAATAACACTTTTCAGCTCAGGAGCAAAGCCTTAAAGTGTCACAATGCCCAGAAGGGCCAGCCCATTTTATATAGGGGGACACAAAGGTTCAGAGAGCAGAGTGACTCCCCTCCAATCACAGTCAGTGTCAGGAATGGTACCATAGAGTCCTGATCCCTGTTGCCTCCTCCCCTTCTATCCGTGCCCCAATGTAGATACCCCTGAACCGCCCACCACTGCTCCATTTTCTCACCCAGTGTAAGAATGTTCTGAGAATGAAATAGTTTACTGGGAGATGACAACACTGCCCTAAATGCTCAGCCAATCAGGACTCAACTT
>NW_005842165.1:630967-633255 GCF_000455745.1 Alligator sinensis | reverse complement strand
CCGCTCTTCTCCATTTACGCTTGCAGCCTGAGCAGTAGTGACTGCTCCATTTGCCTGATGAACAGTAGTCCTTTCCCTCTAGAAATTTGATGGATGGTCCCAATTATATTCTTCCAGCACTGATTTAATGTAATGTTTTATTAATGGCAACAATCAGAGGAAAGCAAACAGCTTATTCTGAGCACGCCTGTTCCCATTTTGCTTTCACTTTTCTGCATTCAAATATACTCCAAACCCTTGATGTCAAGGAATTAAGGGTGGAGAGGGGGAACAAAAAACAATTCACTGAACAGGGAAATAGCTCATTAGAACCCTCTTGATAGAATTAACACAACTGTGACAATATTTTCTTCTCTGTCATTCTTTATGTTCTAGTAGGGGGGAATAGTAAATTGCTGGTTTGTTTCATTGGACATTAAAAGACCAGCCAGCAGTTTTTGATTGTGATGGGGAAAAATAATCTACAGAGGAATATAAATAAAAAAAGAACAAAAGAATGAATGTAATAAATAAATTAAAATTGCAAGCATCACATGAAAGCAAAAATCTAGGCATCCACTGCTGCCTCTGAGCATCAAAATTGTTCTACTGTGATCTTGGACAAAGGGCTTCTCATTTCAACCTGGTCCCAAAATGGGTAGACAGTTAGTTGGAAGTAAACTCTTCTTCTGGGTACTGAGGAAGAAAAGAAGCTGTGAGGAGGGAGGTTGTTGCAAATGTGCCGCTGCTGCACAGTGGTTACTGTGCATTTATTTAGTACTTTCATAATCAAGTACTAAATAAATGTTCAGTAACTGGGCCTACTGCGCATTAGTCCTGGTGAGCACCTTTTAAGTAATGCTATTGTGCAGCAGCCTAATAATACTGCGCAGCAGTGTATTAGCACTGTTGGTGCTGTGACCCACTACTGCAGTGTTATTCAGCTACTGCACAGCCAGAGTCTTGTGTAAACACACCCAGTGTGTCACAAAATCATTGTAATGGAAAATCTCCAGCCTGGTCTAATTGTGGGTGTATCAATACCACAGCTGTGTGTCCCCAAAACCAGGCATGGATAGGAACTTGGTAGGTAAGATCAGTGTGTCATATAGCTAGAAAAGGCTGCAGGCTTCAAAAGCCCATGGAAGGCAATGCAAGTCTTCCCAGTAACCTTCCTCAGAAATTGATCAGGCCCTCACTGTATTGACAAACCAAGCATCAGTGATTCAGCTTAAGCAACACAGCCAATATCTGTTAAATATTCTCCCCAAGGCACACTTGCGTCTGTAGTGGAATAATTTGTTTTGGTGTAATTTGGAAGAGTGATATCGTCCATTGCCCCATGTTTATACTGGGGGGAGGAGAAATGCACTTTGTATTTGGAGCAGAAGGTAGGAGGTTTTATGATGCAGGTGTTCATTACACATTATGGGGTCAGTCACCAAGAAAGTTCTATCCCCTGGACACATGAGGCTTATCCCTATGACAAAGTGACTAAATAATCAAGAGGTGTTAAAATACCTCTTCTGCCAGCAAAATGGGGTCAGAGGAGGGGCAAGCTGAAGTGCTCTGGGTCAAGATACAAGGGGGGCAGGGGGAGAGGGATTTAACAGTGGGGGTCTACTACAGACCCCCCAACCAAGGGGAGGAGCTGGACCGGGAATTTTCGTGCTAGCTTGCAGAGGCACTTAAGACAAGGGATGTAGTTGTCATGGATGATTTAAATTACCCAGACATCTGCTGGGAGGAGCAGTCAGCCAGGTCAGATCGTTCCAGGAGGTTCCTGGCCGAGATACAGGACCTCCACTTAACCCAGGAGGTGCACAGTCCCACCAGAGGAAATGCCCTGTTGGACCTGGTCCTGGCCACAGGCGAAGATCTGGTAAGGGGGCTGCAGGTCCTTGACCACCTGGGTGACAGCGATCATCGCTTGCTGGAATTCATCATCCAGTGCAGGGTGTCAAGGGCCTGCAGCAAGGCGGTAGTCCTAGACTTCAAGAAGGCCAGCTTCAACGAGTTGAGGAGATTGGTGGAAGAGGCACTGGGGTTCTCGAGGGCAGGGGAACTCAGTGCCCAAGAAGAGTGGTCGTTCCTTAAAGAGACAATACTCAGGGCCCAAGGGATGACAATCCCAACAAGAAGCAAGGGGGGCAAGAGTGCCCGAAAGCCTCCCTGGCTCACCAAGGACATCTGGGAATGCTTGGTTGCCAAAAAGGTGGCGTACACCCGGTGGAAGGGGGGGACTATCTCCAAAGAAGAGTATACCTCCACTGCTCGGGCCTGTAGGGGGGCTGTTAGGAAAGCTAAGG
>NW_005842165.1:598411-630286 GCF_000455745.1 Alligator sinensis | reverse complement strand
GGGTCATATTCGACCTGGGGGGAAGTGGGCAACAGAGTCCCCCAGGGCTCGTTCCTTGGGCCCGCACTGTTCAATTTATCAGCAATTTGGACAACGGGGTAAAAAGCAACCTGTTCAAATTTGCTGATGATACCAAAATTTGGGGTGAGGTGGGCATGCTAGTAGGGAGGAAAAGACTGCAGCAAGACCTGGACAGGTTGCAGGGGTGGGCTAACAAAAACAGGATGCGTTTCAATACTGACAAGTGCAGGGTGCTGCACTTGGGCAGTAGTAACCGGCAGCACACTTATAAGATGGGAAACTCCTTTCTTGAGAGCACGGAGGCAGAAAGGGATCTTGGAGTCATCATTGACTCCAAGATGAACATGGGCCGAAAATGTGAGGTCATGGTCAGCAGGGCTAACCGGACCCTATCGTGCATCCACAGGTGCATCTCAAGTAGGGCCAAGGAGGTGATCCTCCCCCTCTATGTGACACTGGTCAGGCCGCAGCTGGAGTACTGTGTCCAGTTCTGGGCACCCCACTTCAAGAGGGATGTGGACAACATGGAGAGGGTCCAGAGGAGGGCCACCCGCATGATCCGGGGACAGCAGGGCAGACCCTACGGTGAGAGGCTACGGGACCTGAACCTGTTCAGCCTTCACAAGAGAAGGCTGAGGGGGGACCTTGTCTATAAACTCACTAGGGGGGACCAGAAGGGTTTGGGGGAGACCTTGTTTCCCCTAGCGCCCCCCGGGATAAAAAGGAATAGCGGCCACAAGTTGTTGGAGAGTAGGTTTAGATTAGACATCCGTAGGAACTACTTCACAGTCAGGGCGGCTAGGATCTGGAACCAACTTCCAAGGGAAGTGCTGCTTGCTCCTACCCTGGGGGTCTTTAAGAAGCGGCTTGATGCCTAGCTGGCTGGGGTCACTTGAGCCCAGTTTCCCTCCTGCCCAGGCAGGGGGTTGGACTTGAAGATCTACAAGGTCCCTTTTGACCCTACTTCTATGATTCTATGATACCTGGTACTGATGGTTGTAGGCACATTGGTAGAAGAGGCTGTAAGCAACCTTTTCAGCTGTTAGTGGGCTGGGCACTCACTGGGCTGCTGGTGTGGGGTGACCTGGTATAGAACATCAGATGTTCCTAAGTCTGGGTAGGCTGCAATGTAGCCTTTTTTTCTTGGCCTGTCTGGCTTAATTTGTGGTTTCTATCATCTTAGAAATGAGTCCTCACAGCCCAACTTCTATCAGCACCCAGGCTCCCCAGCAACTGGATTTTCAGTTTGAGAGATAGGTGATAGCAAAAAGACAGACTTTGTTAAATTTCCTTAACCCAGTTGCTTTTTACTTTAGCTAGCACAGAGCTAGCCAAAATAGAGCAAATCTTTGCCTCCATTTTTTTGCCATTTTGACCTACACCTCCAAACAATTACAAGACAACTGAGAACTCCATGATCCCTATTTCTGAGAAGTCTGTGATCCCTGCTTTTACACATGCCTTCCTCCCTAATCATAGAGTCTCTCTCATGCAGTTAGTTGTCTTGTCCCTTAGCTAGTTCTTCAGTTAAAACAGATTCCCCTGCAATGAAAGCGTGCTCTTCTCTCCTGTCCCACCTAAGCTCTTTGTGGCTTGGAGTCTTCTAACTTTCCAGCCTTTGTATTTTACAAGGCTGTACCAATCCCTTGTTTCTTTGTTCAGTCTACTAGGAAATTCCACTGTTCTATACCCCAATTTCCTGCACAGGAATTAAGCAAAATCAGTTTTCTCTAAGTTTCAAGCATCTCCCTCATCCCCAACATTGTTCCAAAGGTCAATGGGAGACATCCTAGTTAACAGCTCTCCAATGTTCTAGAGCTGAGAGATGCACAATGCTGATAGCAAATATTAGATCCAGAATCCCTGAGGCATTCATGACACAGGAATTGTGTGACATCAGTCATAATCCACAGTTGTACAATGAAAGATTCCTCAAAAATCACCATGCCATCTATAATCATGAATAGCTGAGTTAATAAATGGTTATCACACAACTCTGACAATGAAACACAGTACAACTTGTGACCAGAGGAGACAAAAATTCAACTCTCTGCTCTCTTCTGTACAAAATCCATTTCTTCCTTTTACCCCTTGGTTTCTTTGCCTTTCATTATCTTCCTTCATTCACCTCAGTGCCTACTCTTGAATTTTGAGGTAAAAGAACTACTCTATTAAAAC
Organism: Alligator sinensis; assembly: GCF_000455745.1. NCBI lineage: Eukaryota > Metazoa > Chordata > Crocodylia > Alligatoridae > Alligator > Alligator sinensis. Next base: position 628,087 of record NW_005842165.1, on the reverse strand, counting down.
AAGAAAAACGAATGTACAAAGCCCCTCAAGGCTAGTAGTTATAATCTGAATGGACATGAGCTTTAGTTAGTTTATTATTTCAGTTTTTGCTCCTGGCTCCAAGATGGAATTTAAAGTTCTTTTCAATCAAAAATGCTTTATATTGTGTTAAATTATTTTTTTTCCCCCAGAGAACCATTAATCAGATACATGATTTAACATCTCTCTCACATTCTCTGGTACCAAATTGTAAAAACAGGAGATGAAATGAAACAGGTGTCACATTTATCTTATTTCCACTGCAAATAAAATCAACAAGTGCCAGGCTAAAATAGACCCCAAACTTAAATGGCAAAATGTTCCCTAAATCATGATTGTTGGTTTTGTTCTGTTTGTTTTTAATTTCCAGGCATTCTCTGATTATTTCTGCATGATGAAACCACTTCAGGGATGACAGCATTGGAACAGAATCTTTAGGAGAAAGACTCCTGTAGTGCTGCGAGCCCGGCTCGTGTTTTTGTCAATGTCTGAGCTATTACCATTATTCCCTTTCAGGGATGGAATCTAATCCAAGATGCACTGAAGGCAATGGAATGACCCCCTTTTTGATTTCAACTGTCTTTGGATCAGGCCCAGAAAGAGCAATTTCAAAGTCCAGCAAGGTTGATATGAGATTTCAATGGGCTTTGATTCAGACCCTAAAATCCTATTTCAGTGGAAGAAGTTGAAATATCAGTTATGAGTCAAACCCTCAGAATATAGCTTGTCCACATAGTTAATTATTAAAGGATAAGAGAGGATTGGAGGAAGAGCTGTGTCTTCCACTCTTTCTAAAAGAAAAATATTCTAGAACTCAAAATAGCATTAACAAGCCCTGATATTTATCAGGCCCACAAGGTGAACTAGTAGAAAACAGCACCTCCATTCAGCCCATCTCAGATATTCATATTTCTGTAAGGCTCTTGACCAGATGATTTCTAAATTAGTTAATTTCTTAAAAAATTTAAATAATTACATTCCTAAATCCTCAAAGTATGGATTAAGTGGGACTTAAGTGGTACTTAGGCTTTATGCTGGCAATCTGCACAAATTTGAATTTATCCCTCCATGAGTGGGGAGCAGACAGGGCTTATTTCCACCAGCTAACAATAATCAGATAAATTGTACAACCTTAAATTGTGTATGCACAGCCTGGTATACAGAACAAGAATTTCTCAGACTAGCTCTAGATGCAGAGGACCTAGATGAAGAGAGAGGTTATGGCAGCTTTGTATCATGTATGCAGTATAAAGTAACAAAGTGAATCTCGCCCCAAAGGTCCTTTATTCCTAGGATCATATGATCATATATTCATTATCCAATGCTTCAGGAATGGCTTTCACTGATGTTCAGTGGACCAGCTGTGAGGCTTTTGGTAGATGGGAACATTGCCCAAAAGATATACTTTGAATGGAGAATTTAATGAAGGAGGCTATAAAGGTACTGTGTAAAATCAGTTGTCTCAGAAACCAAGGAAACAACTCTGGAACTCAAGTTTTGTGGAAGCTTTTGGTGGTACTTGCTTTGTTTAACAAACATTTCGTTGTTTAAGGAGAGTATGACGCCACATATCATGCACAACATCTTTCATTTTTGTTTGAATAATTAAATGTTTTACTGTACCAATATATGGGAGTGGAAGGGAACTCCTAGGTCATGAGTCCAGTTCTCTGCTGTTGCAGGCAACCACATCACCTGATCCCTTTCATAAACATATCAGAGCTTATCTTAAAATCAGGGTCTTTTTTTAATGTAATCCCAGCTGGGGATTCCTCCCCTTACCCCAGAGGAAACAACCACATTTTCTTCACAGGGTAGAGGCTTAGGAGTAGCAGCTAGTGTGATGAAGTATCCAAAACTCATGTATTTCCTCCACCAGCTTCTCAGAGAAAACCTCCCCACACTCACTACCAACCCTCCCAGTCCTTTGCCAGCATACTGCAGACCTCCCCTGGGGAATGTCCTCAAGGTGTTGTATTTATTTTCCCTTCAGAGGCAGCTAATAAACAAAGTTCATAGCTATTATCTAAAGGTAAAGAATATAAACTACTATTATATGGAGAGACAAGGTGCTGATACATTTAAGCAACCCTGAACAAAAGCCTGGCCTGCTTTGGAATGAAGTGATTTGGGGTAAAAATCCTGGCAGTAAAAACAATGCCCAAAGCAATACGTACTTTAAAGACAATATGCTTTTTAATGTGAGCCAAAAAATAAAGAAAATACCTAGGGAGGCAAATAAATGAGGCCCCAACAGACGGACAAAACTGTAACAGTTGTACAGAATCCAGGGGAACAGCCAGGCATTCTCTCTTGTCCCTTCCCTAGACTTGATGGGCACTTGGTGGCTGAAAGCTTATCTGACATCTGTCCCAGCTACACAGTTGATCCAATGATGAAAGGCATTACTGAAAAAAAGAAACCCTGCTTCTTGTATGTTTCTGGGACCATCATGGCCACAAAAACACTTCAATCTCGGGTCTAGGCATTCTTGGGGACCTGAACTGGTTGATATTTTTAATGGTTCGCAAGTGGCTTGCATAAAGCTTACTCGTGTATTTTAAACTGTGATCAGAGGATATTGCTTAGTTAGGCTTCTGTATCTAAGGAAAAGTAGCCCTGACTAAAACCAGACATAGTCCTAAATTCAATAGCGTTATAGAGAAATAGAACTGGAAAAGACCCCAAGAAGTAATCTAGTCCAACCACTGCCTGAGGCAGGATTATCCAAACCATCCTATACAAATCCATTTTTTAACCTCTAACAAACATACACTGTCAACCCACACAAAACCCAAGGCATAACATCCTAACCTGCCACAGGTAAAACAGGGAGACCACAGCAGCCAACACCCTTCACCTGCAAAGGTTGTTAAAAAAAACAACACTCAAGAGATCCCAGGAAGAAGGTCATGCACCCACTACAAAGGAAGACAAAATCCCCCATAGTCCCTACTGATCAGATCATGGGGTAAAATTCTTTCCTGATCCCAAATATGGTGATCGGCCTGACTGAGTGAAGGGCAGCTACAAAGGGGTATGTGGAAGAAAAACTGATTTAAAAACGTATTCCAGACCTCAACATTTGTCCAAGCAGCAGTGAAGATTAGGGTAATTTAACAGAGATTGTGCTGCTAAATGGCTAGCCTAGCAACTGTAGTTTATTGTGACAAAGCTGTGCAGCAGACCAGGAGGCAAACTGTGGATAATCTCAGTCTAACACTAAAGAAAATAGTCCTAGATCTTCAGTTCCGCAACATCAAAGGTATGGAACTAATTAAGGGATAAATTACAGGCAGATTCTTTGCTGTAAACTAGCTACTTGAGTCACCTCCGATTGTGCTAAACAGTCATAAACCCAATTAAAGAGACAGGCTACTCGCATCATGACAGGCTAGCTCTGCATCTGGCCCTAAAGATCCCTTCTTCCTAGAACCCTCTCATCATTTGTTAACCAATTGCTTCTCTGCCATTGAAAAGAAGGACATTGGCATTGCCCTTCTCTCCCTGGGTTTTACTTGTGGCACATTGTAGGGCGTTTTTGCTATTTTTGCACGTCGTAGGTAGGGCTGTGCGAAATTTTGCCACCAGTTTATACAGTCTGCTCTTCATTTGTGGATTAAAGATAATAATCCTTCCTTCCCACTTTCCTTTCCTGCCTATTTTGACTGTAACATCTTCAAGGCAGGGACTGACCTCAGTAAGAATATGTATAACACCTGGGAAAATAGGTTTAATCCCAGAAAATGTAGACACTAAAATCAGATAAATTATAAAAGCAGCTGTAGGAATCCAATCTTTGCTGTGGCATCTGTGCTTTCCCATCAGAATCTATGTGCTTGACTCTTGCCTGAGAACCTGTACAACTCAATTACACCTGTTAAAATGCTACCAATACTGGCTGTGGAGTGTGAATTTAGGCTTGTGTATGACACTACATCCCATAAAGCCTATGCTGAAATACAGTTCCTATTGTGACTAGGCCTCATGTCACACCTGCTGAGGAGTGCATTTCATCTCCAGAGACTCAGAATTGTGCATATAAATCATCTCTTCTGACTCCCTTTTGTTCATGCTTTAAGCAACAGAGGGTGCATCTACATGTGCAGTTAGCACGTAGCAATAAACTATGGCACAGTTCACACAGGAATTTATCACTTCCAGGCACAGCATTTACACATGCACCCAGAACTGCAGTATGTTGAGCCAAGGCAGAGCAACCCTGGCTGGCAGGGAGTGCAGGGGGTCAGCCTGTCAGCCCAAAACTGCTCTGCCCTGGCTCAGTGTTCTGCGGAGAGGCTGGCTGGTACATGAGGGTGCTACGGTGTGGGGCTAGCCGGCAGGCAACCCCCACAGTGTAGCATCTTGGTGCCCCAGCCAGCCCCAGTTACTAGAGGTGCACCAATACATTGGCTCCATATTGGATCGGCACTGATATAAGAAAAATTGACTGTATTGGCAATTGACTTTTTTTGACTGATATGGCTGATAATGTGGCTGATAAATGCCCTGTGCATATGCAAATGCAGTGCAGCATGCAGATGCAGTGCAGCACAGTGTGGAGAGCAGCTGGGTTCAGCTGGTAAGTTCAATGTGAGGGAAGGGGCATGGGGATGGAAGGGGCATTGGGGAGGAGGAAGATAGAGGCCCGAGCAGTGAGGGAGGGAAGGAGTGGGGCTGAGGCTGAGGCTGGGACTGGGGCTGGAGAAGGGGCAGGCGCTGCACAGCCGGAGCAGCGTGGTGAACGGAGCTGTGACTGTCTCATTGGGAGGCGGGGGGCAGCTCCCACAGCTATGTGCACCCCAGGAGGGCATGGGGGCATGTGTCCCCAGATCTGCACATGGGGCAAGGGAGGACTGCTGGCATGGGCTGGGGCCAGGGTGGCACTGGGCTCTTCCCATCAGAGGAAGGGGCATGAGGGGAGGGCAGACCAAGGCTGGGGCTGCACTGGGGGCAGGCAGTGGCGGCACTGGGAGGGAGGCTATGGTGAATTTTGGGGTGACTTCAGCCCTCCTGTAACCCTCCTCCCAGCACCACCACTTCCCACCCTCAGCGCAGCCCCAACCCAACCTCTCCTCCCACCGGGAAGTGCTCAGTGCCGCCCTGCCCCAGTCTGCAGTGACAGCCTGCCCTCACCCTGCATGCAGATCCAGGGGCACACGCCCCCCATGCCCTCCCGGGGTGCACATAGCGGCTGGAGCAACCCTCTCCTCCCCCCCTGCACACCTCCCAGATATACCACTCGCAGCTCCATCCACCGCTCCCCTCCAGCTGTGCAGTGCCTGCCCCTGATGTGCCCCTACCCCAGCCCCACTCCCTCCCTCACCATGGGGATCTGCCCTCCCCACATGCCCCTTCCCGCACAACAGACTTAGCAGCTGGAAGCTGCTCTCCATGCTGCCCAGCTGCATATAGGAATCGGATCGGTATCAATCAGATCGATATGGCTCATTAATAATTGGCCATCAGCATTAACCCAAAAATTCTCTATTGGTGCACCCCTACCAGTTACCAACTACGTGTGTGTTTCAGCACACTAAATAACTGCCATGGGATAGTACTTTTCCCAGACAGTACTATCCTACAGCAAAGTTAATTTACTGCACCCTAATAGGGGTACATGAGTAGATGGTGATGCTTTACTGTGGAGCTAATTAGTCAACTCTACAGTAAAGCATGTGTGCAGGTGCACCCAAACTGTACATCCATACAAAGGAACAAAATGGCCTCATTGCAAAGAGATCACCCTACTAATAACTTGTAAATGGTACCTAGTTTATTGGCAAACCACTGGGAAGGTATATTATATTATAAATGAAGTCAGTTGGATGTTTTTTGCTGCAATGTATTTTCCAATGCAAAATGTTTTTGTGGGAATCAAATCATTGAGGGGAAAAATATGTCAATGTCAATGAAACTGTGTTTTAGAAAAGTGAAACAAGGCATTTTTTGTAATGCTAAAATAGAAACAGAGAAATAGGATGTTTTGACATTACCAGAACGAAAGGTTTGGATTTTTCCATATAAAGCTGATTTTATATTTTTTTTAAATCCATCGACTTTGATTCAAAAAAAGTTTTAACAACACTAGGGCAAAGTGTTTTTGTCTTTATCAAAATGCAACATTTCTGTTGACCTAAACGTTTTTGTTTTTTTTTTTAATTCTGTTCCAAAACTTCAGTTTTGTTTTATTGCAGGATAGAGGAGTTGAAATCGTAGCATTTCCTTCAGAATGGAAAATCCAGTCCTTATCTGCATGAGTTACAAGTCCTCCCATTTTCTGTCCTCTCCACAGAGGGCACAAGTCTCTTATAGCCTACTTGGGGCACCATGGTTGTCTAGTTCAGACCGCTGCAAGCACCTGCTTCTAGCTTTGGAGAACCCTGGTTCTACCCCTGGTATCTTGGTCAAGATGGTGCCCGTCACACATCACAGGAATCTATTTCTCCCAGGTTGGGGTCTCTGCAGAGGGCTTAGCAGCTAGAACATCAGGGAAATGGCTGTAGCTCAGGAAAATAGACAAGGAGAAGACTCCAGCACTGGAGCTGATTCTCTGCTTGTGCTTTATATATTAAAATGGTTGTGTCAGTCCACTGATTCCCACCTGCACCAGCACAGCTTCCTGGCACCCTGATGTAAGGGACTGTTATACCTTGTGACAGGGAGATTTAACAACACTAGCCAGGCTTATGAGGAAGGACATCACCTTAGGTGATGTTCTTGATACTGCACAGTGGCTGCCCCCATGTTTTATTCATGCACCTTGTCTGCAGAACAGATAGAACAGATCACCTGAGTGCTGGGAAAAGAGAAATGTCTGTTTTACGCACAGAAGTGTGCTCCTGGCATGGTTTCCCCTGACCTCTAGGAACTGACCAGGGAAGGGATTCCTGGAACACCCCACCTGATGAACAAGCCACTGATAACAGGCTTCCAGCTGTATGTTCCACTCCTCCCCATACGGTTTTCTGTGTCTTCTCCTACACTACCACTCCTTTAAAATCATTCTGCCTTGTTCCATTTATTTTGTGCTTATGAGCCAGGGACATTGCTCACAGGTAAAGTGCAGCAAGTTCTGCTGTGGCATTGCTCCAGGTAGCTATGAAAATGTCCCTGTATTCCAGTTGCCTCCCACCTTCACATTTTCCTGGCCCTGGAACACATCCAATATACCTCAGTACACTTCACCTGCAGCCATCCTTCTATTCCAGCCCCGGGGTCCTTAAACACAGCTTGGCTGATGCACTTCAGTCCTGAATTCCAGACACCATTAACTATTTCAGTCCTGGCCTGCTTCCACGCTTTTGCTAATATGACTTCTACCCTATTAGAGGCAACCTCTGTTGTTCCAGTCTCACTAGGTCTATCTAAGTAGAGCTTAAAGTTGTACAGCTATTTCTTATTATATGGTACACAGGACTATATGCATTATACAATTTCATGCTTCCATAGGTGATCACATAGTTGTGGAGTGTTCTTCACCATTACATAAATAGTGCTCTAGAATGTGAGCCTTAAAAACAGGTTGTTCGTCCTTACAGGTATAACGATATTCTTCACAATGCGTACCAAGCATAAAACAATACTGTTCAGACAGATGTTGGCAATAAGTCTGAAGTGTAAAATGCCTTATCTATCCCAAGGAGGTGTGAATCATGAAGTCTGATGGTGATTTGGATGTTGATGACCTTAATTTATTATTAGAACTGGTCCATGTTTTTCATTTTTTGACAAAAACAAATTTCTTAAACCTTTTCCAAAACAACATTGACCAGCAAATCACTGATAATTTTTGGCTGTCCACTTTATCCCCTCCTCCCACCACCACTCTTTTTTCAGTATTTCAGTGGCAAAAATGGAACAAAAAAGAAAAGAAAGGAAAAAACTAGAGAGGGACAGAAAATAGGAAAGCAAGCAACCAATCACTGATTTTTTTTCCGCATTTTTTTCTTATAAAAATTTGTGGAAATTCAAAACTTGTTTCAAATGAGACTAAGCATTTTTGACCAGCTTTCTCCTGATCATACTGTCATCAGAGGCAGTGACAGATATTAGGGATGGAAGCAGAAAGGAAGCCTGAGAGAAGGGAAAGAATCCAAGCAGGAGAAAGGCAAGTTATTTATTTCACCTTTTCCTAAGTTTAAAGCCATCCCTTCTCAGATGCTGTCATGTGGCCTATCAGCAGTACTAAAAGCCTCAACTGTGTGCTGGATTCTAGAATATGATCACAGCTCCCATACCATACCTGGGACCAGAAGTCTCACTGGCCCCTCAGTCCTCCCTATATTGCAAAATCCATATTTCCTGGACATCTCTCCACAAAAATATGTCACCGATAATTGTAGAGAAAAGTTTTGTGGTTAAGCCAGTGGCATATGTCATGGGTGGAGATCACAGGTCAATTCTTGCCTGTTCTGTGGAATTCTCACAGCCCTAGGAACATTACTCCAGTTCTGAAACAGTGACTGTAATCTTAGGGGGTGTCTCTTTAGACCATGGGTCTTTAGGGGCAGGAGCTCTCTTACTTTGAATCTAAGACAAAGGTGGGAACTACTTGTCTGTAATACAAAGCCACAATAAGGAAATAAGTGAGAAGAACAACGAAGGCGTAACATCTCCAGTGAATCACAACTACCACAAAGCAAGACTTGGGGAGTGGGTCAGTGTTGGGCATGGCAAGGCAGTGTCACATGACTCTGAAATACCTTTTCAGTCTCCTGGGCAGTCTAAGCATCTGTTTCCCTGTGTGCACTGAGAGCCTCTCAGACAGACAGTTTCTTAGGTTACTTTTTGGTAGGGGAGCACTGAACATATGGAGTCATTCAAAATCCACGAATTCACCACTACTAAGTACACAGGGAGTTCTGGGGTTTAGTATTAGACCATATCAACTACTGGTAATGCCAGCTTGGCACTGAGTTGGATAGCTACTAGGGTTGTGCAAAACAGCACTGTTTCATTTTGACTTCCGTTTCACCATTTTGAAGGGACAGTGTTTTGTTTCACTGTTTCAAAGCACTGTTCCATTTCGTTTCGTCAAACCTGTTTCGCTGTTTCAACGCGTTTCAACGTTTTGCCCATAGGCTATAATGGGGAATCACAAAAATGCCTATAACGTTGTCATTTCTTTCCTGATTCAAATGAAAACTGCATGGATGGTAGCCCCTTAAGAGGCCATGAAACCTGCCAGGTTTCAAGGAGTTAGGTGTAGGGGTTTCTGGGAAACTGCACCTCAAACTGTTCAGAGCAAAACTTGTGTCACTTGTAAGTGTGAAGGCACAGAGAAATCTCAGTTCAAACAATGCTTTCTGTGCTGTTTTTCTGTCCCTCCCCCAGAGCACTGGGATTGGAAGGGACCTCAGGGAAGTCACTGGCCAGCTACACATGTCATTATCAGAGCAGTCTTTCCCCTCCCTCTCCTTAGCTTCTGTTTAGCTGCAAGCAAGCCTGGCTTTGAACCTCAAAACATTTCAAAACTTTCAAAACATTTTGAGTGCCCTCACTTCATTTCAAAGCCTTTCATTTCGATTTTGCTGTTTTGAGCTCAAAATGCATTGAAACAGCTTCGAAACAAAACACCCGTCAAAATCTCACGCAGCCCTAATAGCCACCCTGCAAGGCTCTTTCTGCTGCAACCAGTTTGTGCTGGCACAGTAGTGGTCAGGAAGCTGACCTGCTGTGAAACTAACAAGCAGGTGACATTAGTCATCTTACCACTGACCTGAAAATCCCTGCACTGCAATGCCACCATTATACCAAGCTACCTGAGCTTCAGTGCCATGAAGTGCAAAGCTATTGAACCAACCTATGGCACGACTGCAGCATCATTAGTTTGCCATGCCTCCGAACTTCAGAACCATTGAACTGTTGACCATTTATCTACCCCAATTCTGGGTCATAGCTCCAAGACCTGGTAGTATCACAGATTGCTCTAGAATTGTTTCACAAGATCTTGCACTCACAGTTTTGTTTAGCTATCATTTTAGTACCTGCTCAATGCCCTGTGCTCTAGTTTCATCCTTAAACATCAGCACAATACTTTCATGGCAGGGGGTTTTCAACCTTTTTTAACAACCTGTCTCAAAATTTTAACTCATGTATCCTGTTATATTTTTTTTCTTATTTTTCAGGGGGGCGGGGAGGGGCGGGGGCAGATTAAGCCCCACGCTGAGGGAGGGAGTGGGGCAGGGACAGGCACTGCCCAGCTGGGGCACAGCGCAGGACAGAGCCGCAAGCAGCTTGCCCGGGGAGGGCATAGGGGGTGGGGGCTCCTATCGCTGTGCACACTCCAGGAGGGCATGGAGGGCGTGTCCCCCCAGATCTATGTATGGGGGGCAGGTGGGCTGCTGCTGCGAGCTGGGGTACTAGGCTCTTCCTGGTGCGGGGCTGGGCCAGGCTGTGCTCGGGGCGGGCAGCAGTGGTGCTGGGTGAGGGGTTTGGGGGACTACGGTGAATTCTGGAGTGACTGCAGCCAACCCCATAGCCCCACTCCCATTGGCCCCCATGGTGAGGGAGGGAGGGAGAGAAGGAAGGAGGGAGTGGGGCTGGGGCTGAGGCAGAGGCAGGCACTGCCCAGCCAGGGTGGAGCATGGGACGGAGCTGCAAGCGACTCATCTGGGAAGTGTGGGTAGTGGCAGCTCCCACCACTGCATGCTCCCCAGGAGGGTATGGGGGCGCATGCCCCAGATCTGTGCATGGGCACAGGTGGGCTAGGGCTGGGGCTGCTCCGGGCTCTTCCTGGTGGGGGCCAGGCCGGGCCAGGCTGAGCTTGGGGCAGGTGGTGGTGGTGCTGGGAGGGGGCCAATGGAGGAGGGCTGCAGCCACCCCAGAATTTGCCATAGCTCCCCTCAACTCCCCACTCCCAGTACAGCACAGCCTAACACCCCTGCTGGGAACAGCCTGGCACTGCCCTGCCCCCAGCCCTCAGTGGCCCACAGCCCACCATGCCCTGCATGCAGATCTGGGGGCACACGCCCCCCATGCCCTTCTGGGGTGCACACAGCAGTGGGAGCCACCACACCCTGTGGCTCCCAGACAAGCCACTTATGTCTCTGTCACACGCTCCACCCCAGCTCGGCAGTGCCTGCCCCTGCCCCACTCCCTCCCTCACCATGGGGGCCTACAGGAGAGGGGCTGGGTAGTGCTACAGCCACTCCAGAATTCGCCATAGCCCCCCCAAACCTCCTCCCCAGTGCTGCTGCTGCCCGCCCCAAGTGCAGCCTGGCCCAGCACTCTGCTGGGAAGAGCCCAGCATGGCCCCGGCCCCAGCCTGCCCCACCCTGTACACAGATCTGTGGCACACGCCCCCCCCCACACCTTCGCGGGGTGTGCGTAGTGGCAGGAGCTGCCTCCCACGCAACTCAGTCCCATGCCCTGCCCCAGCCCCACTCCCTCCTCCCACACAAACTTATCAGCTGGTCCTGGCTGCTCTCCATGTGGCCAGGCTGTGCTCCTGGCCAAGCACATGCTGTGCCGCAGCTGCATACATACATGTGGAGTTCTGCGTACCCCCTATGACCCTTTTAAGTACCCCTAGGGGTATGTATACCTCCAGTTGACAAACACTGACCTACAGCATATGGAGCAGGAAATTAGTTGGACTCCAAGCATTTCCTTGAAGTCAATAGTTTGAAACATAAAAGGATCTTGAAGTCCTAAGCTCTGGCTGTGCAGCATCAGACTTCCCTGGGCAGAAAGATGGATGAAACAAACACTGGAGTATTCACAGATGACCAGCTGACATGCCCTCATTAGAAAGCCACTCTTAAGCAATTATATTCACTGCACCTTCATCTCCTGAGAAGGTAGCAGGTCAGCTAAGGCATCTCGCTACAGCTCTAGAACTAAAGGTTAGAAAGGAGTTAAATGTTATTCCTAGTAAAATTAGTTGCAAATCAGTATCTGGTCATGGATGTTGGGGACTCAAAGACCACTGATTGTGGCTACAGTAACTGATATGAATAAACCATTCTAGCCTGATAGGCCACTATGAGACTCAAACTGAACTTTGATCTCTCTTCTATACACCCTGATGCTTGCACCCCATAGCAATAGAAAATCAAATGGATGGCAGCGCAGAGGGTTAATATTATTCTCTACCCCTGCTATGATTCTGAGACCTCTCAAGTCACTAAACTGATGTTTTTTATCACTATGAAGCATACTTCAGGGAAGGAAACAGAGGAGTGGCCACCAATACCCTAAATGCCTTATTGATTTAGCTGAGGCCAGCAAATCTGTGCAGCCCATAAACTGTATGATTACATTTATAGCCGTGTTCTTATTAAGTGAGAGGCAAGGCATAGATTAATCATGCACGGGCCCTCTGGCAAGAAGGGAGGGGGTATCATAGCTTTGGCTTCAGGATCCTAAATCTTGGGAAGCTAATAAAGCCACACTTCTTGGGGAAGAAAACAGGGCACACTTGCCTCTGCTTGAGAGAATGCAAATCTGTCTTGTCCCATTAGTTTCTGTATCCCTCATCAGCCCTGCAATGATACCCAGGGCAAAGAGTAACACAGGGCACCGTTAATGGTTATGAGGAGAAAGGGACTTGTCCCTACAAAGCAGGCCTCAATAAGCATACTGAGGTGCTTGTCCAGGCTGCATGACAGAAAGGGATCTGATGCTTTAAAGCCACCAGCACTGGACAATCAAATTTCCGGAGGACACGGAGCATTTGCAGCTCTCATTGATTTCTGACAGTGGTGCAAACACTAAGCACAAACAGGAAACTTCCTGAGAGCAGTATGTAACCTGATTTCTATATCTGTTAACTGATAAGGGGATTGACATTCACTGGATAGCATGTGAAGGAGCTTGGGTTGAATTTGAGCTGCCATTCCTCACGACCAAATCTTAACATTGACTGCACTGAGACAACGCTGTGAATAATGCCATCTAGAATTAAATAAGATGTCCCATGGGCTGTTACTGGATGGCTCCCAGGCCTTGCATCTCTCCTGCTCTTTTCCTGGGGACACTGCAGTTTGAGGCCTCTGTCCTTTGTACACTGGCAATGTGTAGGGGGTGCACGTGGGTGCACATGCACCCCTTGAGCTTGGTAATGCACCCCCTGCAAAAAGCGCCCTTGATGCTGCCAGCAGCACCTGCAGGTGGTCACCACTCGCCACCCCCCCTTTGCCATTGGTCTGCAGGTGGTTCCCGATTGCCGCTGGCCGCCACTGATGCAGCTGGCGGTGTCTGCGGGTGATCGCCAACCACTGTTCGGCACTCACCACCCCCCCTCCCACCACTGACACCACCACAGCCACCTGCAGGAGCTCCCCACTCACCACCACCATGCCTCCACTGCTGGCACTGCCACTGCCTGCAGGCAGCCGCCATGCCCCCCTCAGCCTCCAGGGGCATGTGGCATTCATGCCTTTGTACTACAGGTCTTATACTGTCCTTTGTACTATAGGATTTGGTGGTGTTTGATGGCTTATGGTGTGAAGGTGGATAGAGTGGATGGTCTTTTGGACTTCACCTATATCATATGGTTCTTGCAATTGTGAAGCACAGGACTGGGTAACCCAGGTGATCCATTCTGATCTTGTGCTCTTCTCAGTGCTTAAAGAACAAATCCAGGATGTTCACCTGTGACTCCATTCCATTCCCTCCAGGATTTGCCAAGCAAGTGCCTACAATGAAATTTGGACTTGGGTCTAGTTCTGAGTCTACTTGCTTTGACATTTGTTAGAGTAGAGGAGCTATTTTGGTTTCACTGGGTTGGCTCCTGGTTTACACCAGGGCCAGGTAAGAATTAGAATTCTCGTAAATGCTTAGGCATATGCTTGACTTAACTCACATGAGCAGAAGCGTAGGAGTCTGTGGCACTAACTTCCACAGTAGTCTTTCAAGTGCCTACATATCAACAGGACTGTAGCTGCAGGTGTCACATAGGATCTGCCAGTGGACGGAGCTAAATTGTACTGCTGTAGGAGCCCTTGTCAAGGACAGGGACCTACTATGCTCAACCAGAATTGCTTTTGATTTGGAAAATTAATCATGCTTTCAGCATGTGTCACTGCAATTACTTCAACTTCGGGGCCTATTCTAAGCCCCTTTGCAGCCAACAAAATAACCACATTCATTTTGATGATATACTTAGAAAGAACAATAGAGACCTTCTAATGTTGCTTCAGAGCTGTGACGCTGCTCCAGTTTTAAACTGGTACAACCACATTTTGGCTAGTAGAGAGACAGAGCCCCTCTGTATTGGAATTGACATGGATGCTCATTGACAGGTCTAAGAAAATATTCTTTTGGTCCTCTCAATAATGTATTGTCTAAAGCTGAAATATTGATAAAGTGGGAAAATCATAGGGTTTGTACTGTTTCTCTATCTGCTCATTAGACATGACATCTCTTTACTTAATGCTTTGATGGAATTGGGTTATATCAACCTTCAACCAGTAATTAACATCATCTATGTCCAAATCAAAAATTCAAATGTGCCTGATAGTGGAGGAAAAAGAATTAATGGGGTAGGAAACAGGAGGATTTTTTATACTTACTGCAAAGGATCCTAATTGCTTCACTAACTTGCCTTACACAGCACTGCTGGAAAACCTCTACTTCTAGGGTGGAGGGTGACAACTCAGATGCCTTATCCTGCACAGCACTCAAGGAGAGTGAAGTGAAGTATAGTGAAAGACACAGGGATGTAATACTTGCTTTTACAAGATATGCCCTATGATCCTAATTACACAGCCTCTTTTTCATATTATATGACCCCACAAAGGTTTCAGCTGTAGTTATCTTAAAAGAGCCTTGTGAGGCAGGGCAATGCTATTATCCAAGTGTAATAGAAGGGGGTACTGTTTTGTATTTTTTTCTGACAGTATTGTGTATGCCTAAATTCCCCTGTTTTGACTGCTTGCTTTTACACACTGGGATGGATTGAATTGACTTGCACCCTAGACTAGGGGAGAGGGAAGCACTATTTTCTATACATGGCTGCCCGGCATTGGAGGTGGTAGAGAATGGACCATGAGGAATTGAATTAGGACAATTCATCTATGAAGGCAACATCTGGGTGAATGCATTGGAAGCTTCAAGAACTAGAGATTAATTTATAACTGGCACCCAGGAGCAAGGATCAAAACAGGCCCAGTGAAAGATTGGACTGTTTCCAAGGGGGATGCGAGGGAGAGAGCGTGGACTGCAGGGGGACATGGTCCATCAGGCTTTTCATTCCAATTGACATGGACTCTGCTTATGTTGCAGCTTGTATGCTCTGAGCCAAGGGCTCTGCCAGCTGCAATGTGACCAATAAATGCCTGCTTTTTGAAAGGCCTCCTACCTTGCTGCAACTCAGTTCCCAATTGGCTCAGTTTCCTTCGCAAGAAAAACAGTACAGCCAGGACTGAGATAACTGGGGGTTACTGGTCAGACCACAGAGACTTCAGTGATGTAAAGACCCAAGCTCTGAATCCAAGGAACTATGGGACTCGCACTGATTTGAAGTGACACCCAGGTCTAGCTTCAAAGATTCAAGGTTCAGTGTCCCTGTGGGACAGTAGTGTCTCATAGGGTTCAGTTCTTGGCCCTGTGCTGTTCAACATCTTTATCAACAATTTAGATGGGGATGTGGAAAGTACAGTGGTCAAGTTTGTGGATGATAGTAAGTTATGGTGAAAAGCAGTGACACTAGGAAATAGGATGATGATCCAAGTAGACCTGGACAAGCTAGAAAGGTGGGTGGAGCAGAACCAGATACAGTTTAATAAGGATAAATGCAAAGTACTTCATCTTGGGACAAGTAATCAGCTACATGAATATAGGTTAGGAGGAGATGTCCTGGCCAGCACGATGGCTGAAAGGGACCTTGGGCTTATGGTAGATCACAGGATGAACATGAGCTGCCAGTGCAATGCTGTAGTCAGAGCTAATAGCTGATGTGTTGTGAGCAGGGCTAAAAAAAAGTGATACTTCCTCTACTTGGCATTGGTGAGACCCCAGCTGGAGTATGTGTCCAGTTCTAGACAACACACTTCAAAAAAGATGTGGAGAATCTTGAAAGGGTCCAGAGAAGGGCCACAGAAATGATTAGGGGCCTGGAGGGCATATCTTATGAGGAAAGACTAAGGGATCTGGGACTGTTCAGTCTGGGGAAGAGAAGACTAAGGGGGGACTTGGTGGCCATCTATAAGTATGTAAGGGGTGAATATCAGAAACTGGGAGAAAAGCTGTTACTAGGGCACCCCAGGGGAAGACAAGGAGCAATGGCCATAAACTGTTACAGCAGTGGGTCCCAACTTTTTTTTCCCCATGCCCCGGTGCTGAGAGCGGACTGCAGCTGCGGTGGCCTGAAGGCAGGGGCTGGGGAGCTCCCGGCACGTGGTGCGGCTCATATTTTCTGTGTGGCACTGACAGGATTGCCCCCATGACCCTTATTCGGGTCGTGACCTGGGATTGGGAACCATTGGGTTAAAGGATGGTTTGAGGTTGAATGCAAGTAACAGCTTCTTTATAGTAAGGGTGACCAGAATCTGGAATAGATTTCCCACAGAGGTGGTGCAGTCCCCAACCTTGGAAGTCTTCAAGGGGAGAGTAGACAAACACCTTGCTGGGACCATTTGATCTCAGCCGTATTCCTGTCCAAAGCAAGGGGGTTGGACTTGATGAGCTTTTGAGGTCCCTTCCAGCCCTTAATTTATATGATTAAGGGCTACTTGGGAGAGACTAGGTGTACCAAGCAAGACCTTCTGTGAAATTCATGAGAGCTAGAAATAGGGAAACTACCGTAATGAAACCCATGAGACCTAAGCACTACAGAAGTGGTTATTTGGAAATCAGTATACTACCATTAGGGTAATAAGTAATGCAACCATAGACAATCTAGCACCTGGAGCTTAATAACAGTACAACACTGTCCAGCTTTAATATCTCTTCTATGAGTCTGAAGCACGGTTTCTTGATGCATTGTAATTTGGATTCTGAACACAGACTGAAACTAAGGACTGAACTCCTTATCCCTTTAACCTCCACATGCATTTGTCTGAGAAAGGACTGAGTTCCACTGATGTCACTTTAATATGTTTCACTGAATTCATATCAGCATCAGTGAACAGGGCTTTAACACCTTTATCTAGCTATCCAATTGAATGCTACACAGAGAAATGAAATGGTCTTAAGCAAGACAGTTCTTTTGATTATCACTTAGTTATTTTTCAAATTGCTCCAGCAATAATCAAACCTCATAATTTAGAAACAAAGAAACTGGGACAGAGCTTTCCTACTTATATAAAAACAACACTTCAAAAATAGCTGATAGCTCAATGATAGCAGTATTTACCATGGAATACAGAAACTGTGAACAGAGCGATTACTAAGGAAGGAAGGAATTATGTAGCAGGCAGAGTTACTTAGCAGCATTTCAAAGTTTTTTTCTCCACTCATTTTTTAAACAAAATTAAGACTTCTGACATAAGTGTGTTAGTTCAGTCAAAGCAATGACAGAGAGAGAAAGTTAGGGAGGAAATGAAAAAAAAACAAACCAAAAGATTGAAACTGGACTCTTTCTAATTTCTCACTTATTTTTCCCCCTAGTGTGGCAGGGTAAGTCAACTAGAGAAAGGAAGTCATCAGGGACCTAGGAGATGTTAGTGAGAGGCAGATTAGCATTTAGTTTTCTATCATTCATACACTAAGTCTTTCAGGCTCATTTCCTTAAATATTCCCCTATCTCTTCACCTACTCATCCAAGAAAGTAGTCTCTAGCCTAAAACTCCCCCCAACCCTTCTATCTTCTGCTCTCTACAAAGGTGATCTGTGTCTGGTTTATGAGCCCCAAGCCTCTCCCACCGCCTGCAGCCTCTCGGAGGAGTAATGGGTAATTAGAGCCAGCTGCTAAGGGTTTGGTCCCTTGTAGAAGTTTACACAGGGCACGTCTACATGTGCATGAATGTGTCGTAGTTACAGCCCATTAAGTTAGTACCTGTAATAACGTAATGTGCAGTAACCAGCACTACTGCACAGTAGCACCAGCACATGCCTTTTTAGCGATGCTAATGTGCAGACTAATTCTACTGTGTGTTAGTGCAATAGCACGGCTTTTGCTGTGATGTACAGTAGAATTAGTCTACTGCACATTTAGCATCTCATGTAGATGTGTCCACAGAAGTCTCTAAAAAATGGGCTCTGTCTGTTTATAAGTACTCTTTCATTTAACTGAAAGTGGATTTGGAGAACTGATATGTCTCTATAGAAGCTTTTTGTGGAAAATCTGAAAAAAAAAATCCCAGGGTTTTCAACCTTTCAAAGCTTTTTGTCTTTCTCTAAAACACATAAAGGTCTTCCTTGCACTTTTCCCACTGCTCAATAAATACTAAAGACAATATATGCCCAAGCAGGCTGCTCTCTAGCCAAATCCACAAATAGCCTTGTTAGAAACAATAATGTGTTCCTATTAATCCCAGGATGTTCATAAGAGCTGGGAAAACTAGCTTTTGTTTTATCAGCTTTTTAGAAAGGTCTACAAGTTGGGTACTTATATGAAATGAGATGGGAGGCAGACTTGAGGAACTCCATCTTGTTAGCTTGGCCCTGGGGACAGTTACAAAGTCAGAGACTTTGGATTTGAGAGCTCCTTAATCCTGCAGGCAAAGGCAGGACAGAACCAATGGTTGGAAAGTTAAGGTGAATGAGGGTGCAGTAAGATGCAATTTTGATACCTTGAGACCAGTATATCATTGCTGATGAGGATGCTGGGAGTGAGAGTGAGTTCTGAAGTCATTTAGCCTGTGCTACCCAGGCAGCCAGAATAACATGACCATAATGGCCTCTTAAAATGTATGCCTCATGCAACTAAGAAAGCAAATGTAGCATCAGGGAGATCTTCCTGGCAGTAAGATTAGCTTGGCTCTGGATTAGTCTCATAGTGCTTGTGTCTTCATCATTTGCAATTTGCAAAAGAAGCCTGAAAATAGCACTGGCAAATAGGGGTCTGTTTTTGAAGCAGCAAATTCAGTGGGTGGGTTGCTGTTGACAGCACTATCAATTCCAAGAACACAAAAAATCGTAAGATTGGCTTAAAATCATGAAATTTAAAAAAAAACTAAAATAAAGCACAGGGTTCTCTCTCATTTACCAGCTTTTGGGATTCATGCTTTTGAGCTTTTTCTGCATAACCACAGCAGAAACCTTTTTTCCCCCTCCATAAATAAAAGCTGAATTCTTATGTACTAACTCAACTCCAAGAGCTGGGACTTTAGAAAAAACACAGACTATCAAGAGGTTAGCACAAACAAATTTGCAAGAGTTGGCCATAGGGAACAGGGGCAAACACCATGAAAAGCAAACTGCCCACACCCCACTAGAGATGGTCTTTCATGGTAGTGGCTGAGGTCACCCTGAGGGAAGAGGTTTAACCTATGGAGTTGTGAAACAGGAACCTTCCACCTGCTGCCAAGTCTCCATGAAAAAAATGGCTGTAGGTAATGAAAAATGTGAAGTCAGTCACGGCCTAGTAAAGAAGTAAGGTCTAATGTAATGTCTTGCTGAGAAACCTTCAGCATTTCATGGTTCCCCATGCAGTGAAAGAGAATTGGGTATGTGAAAAAGAGGGAAAAAAGAGTGAGAGAAGAGGAGATATATAGAGAAACACTCTATATATCTTGTTTTTAAGACATGCCTTCCACCCTGGGGTTCGTTTTAACTGCTCATACTGTGCGCTAGATTTGTCCCCTTTTATTTACAATAATTATTATGGGCTGTTGCAGGGTCCCTGAGTTCCCAGCTAAGCAGAGAGGGCCATTATTAAGGCTTTTTGTCTTTCACTAAAAATACAATAAAGGTCTTCCCTGCACTCTTCCTATGGCTCAATAAAAACTAAAGAGGATACATGACCAAGCAGGCTGCTCTCTATCTGAATCCATGAATAGGCTTGTTAGGCACAATAAAGTGCTCCTATTAACCCCAGGATGTTCATAATTGCTGGGGAAACTAGACCAGGCTAAGAGGAGGAAAGGTCTGACAGTGAAGGAATTGATGTCATGATCTTGGACTGTCCTATAGAAGGGGCAAACATGCACACACCAAAGCATAGAAGTGATTTCTGTTCCCAGTATGTCAGGCTACATCAGTGTCATTCTAACTCCAGAAAAGAAGAGCAAGTCCTTTCTTTTATTATTAATCAGATTTATTCTGGTACTGCCTAATACGGTAGGCCACTGGTCCTGTTTTATACCAGACCACCCTGTTTTTAAATATTTTGTCCCCTGTCCATTTCTAAATGAGGAACAGACTGCAAAAAGTCCTGATTTTCAGTTCATGTCAATCATTTGTCCTTATGACTCTGTTGGCTAGGCCTAGAGATAGGGTGGTGCGCAGCCAGGAGGAGCAGGGTTCCCAGCCAGATAGGAAGGGAGGGAGGGAGGTGGCCATCTTATGCTGGCGCTGCCCCTTACTGCTGATTGGCTGAGGAGGTGGCAGCCCTACTCCTCACTGCTGATTGCCCAAGGGGGCTGGTGGTCCTCCCCCCATCACCATGCGGATGCACTGTATTCTGGGAATGCATCAGTAGCCACCCTCCTGCCTAAGGACAAAGCAAGACTGGGGCCCTATTGTGCAATGCCCAAAAGAGTAGTAGGTAGCCGTGCTTCAGCCATGGGGACAGAACAGGAGATGCTTGCCCAGTATGTGCCCGTATCATGAGCAAGTGGTTTGGGATCAGTTGAAGAAGGAAGGACAGGGTGAAGATACCCCCTTCTTCTTGTCAAAGTAACAATCTATCCCTGCAGGGGTACATCATGCTGAAAACTGTGCAACTTCCCCTTCTCTCCTCTTCGGTTTCATACTCTAACCTCAGTATGGGAATTTAAAAAAAATAAGATCAGTGAATTTTGTACTCTTCTCACTTTAGAGCTGTAAATGGAATGTGCATAGGTCCTTTCCAATGTAACAGATCTGGAGGTCAGGAAAACAACATCAGTGGAGAGAATTCTGCTCTTCTACAGTGGCTGGTTTAGATGGATCCCATGTGCCAGAATACCTAGTTAATTTTAAGCATGGGTTCCTTAGGGCGATTCCATGTCTTGCACCCTAATTTACAAGGTTACAGTAGCCACAAACAAAGGTACCTGAAGCTCTAAATTATTCTGAGACATGCAGCTCTATAAGTCTAATAGGCCACTTACATAATGTGCCACTTATTCAAAGGGACAACAATGTTTGCTTCATTGAGATGGACCCAGAATCACCAGCCTGGATCAGGCTGATAAGCTCACTAATACAGTTTCTTGTCTGTGTCAGTGGCAAAGCAGTAGATGTTTCAGTTAATTACCATCAATTAACACCTACAAAAGCAGAGACTAAGGAGAGGAAATAATCAATACAGACAATCAACTGCCCCAAGACAGAGACAGTCAGTTGCACAAGCACCCGTGTCACGAGTTTTGCCTGTCAGCAGCTAGGGGTGCAGGGCCCCAGAACCCAGAAGCCCTGCACCAATCTCCATGACAGCTGGCAGGCTTCGTGGCCGCAGAGTGGCTTCCATCCCTGCAGCTGTCACCCCGCTGCGCCTCAACGCACACAGTGTCACCCATGTCATGAGTTTGGCTTGTCCAGAGCTTGAGGTGCAGTTCCCCCAAAATCCCTGCACCAATCTTCTTGAAACTTGGCATGCTTTGTGGCCTCAACCAGAGCCACCACTCCTGCAGTTTTCACTCCCCTGTGATGTAACACTTACACGTACCATCAGTTTTGCTTTCAAGAATTTGGGGTGCAACTTCCTCCAAACCCCTGCACCAATCTTCTTGAAACATGGCAAGCTTCATGCTGTCAGCAGAGACTACAAGTTCTGCAAATTTCATCCAAATCAGACTACAAAATATCTATAACTTTGTTGTTTTTTGTTTCCCCATTATACCCTATGGCTGGATCTCCGAAGCAGCTCTGAAGCTTTTCCAAAGTGCTTCGGAAGCTTTGAACCACTTCGGAAAGCCTAACAAGGCCCGTGCTTCGATCCAGACATGCTGCTTTGGACACCAAAGCATCTGAAGCTTCTCCGGATGCGAAGCTCTGTCCAAAGCCTCGCACAGCCCTAGTATTCACCTGACAAGTGGAGGGAAGAAACTCTTCTCTACAAGAATCATTGACTTGTTGAGGAGGGCTTCAAACTAGGCATGATGACACAGGGGAGGGCATTCACATCACACAGGGGAGGGCATAGTGGACATCCAGAAAGGTACTAATGCCCTGAGACACTGGCAGTGTGACAGAAAAAAATGAGGTGACTAGGGGAGAACTCAGGTGTCTTTATGGGAATGCCAGAAGCATGGGAAATAAACAGAAGGAACTAGCACTCATTCTGGTAGACAAGGAATTTGATCTCATTGGGTTGACAGAGACCTGGTGGGATGACATGTATGATTGGGCAGTGGATATTGAGGGCGATAGGCTTTAACGAAAGGATCAAGTTCGGAAGAAGGGAGGAGGTGTGGCCCTATATGTGAAAAAGTGTTACCTCTCCCTGCAGGTCACTTTTGATAGCAGGGGATTGGTTCTTTGAGACCCTCTGGGTCAAGATACAAGGGGGAACAGGAGAGGGAAACCTGATGGTGGGAGTCTACTACAGGTCTCCCTCCCAAGAAGAGGAGAGAGATCAGGCACTCTCTGTGGAACTGATTGAGGCAGCTAGTACTAAAGACATGACCGTCATGGGTGGCTTCAGCTACCCTGACATCTGTTGGGAGGACCATTTGGCTAGCTCCAGCAGGTCAGCCAACTCCTTGGCAGCTACAGACAATATGTTCCTGATGCAGGTTGTTGAAGGGTCTAATAGGGGTAAGGCCACTCTGGATTTAGTGTCGGCCAAATGGGAGGACATGATAGGCGACCTGAGGATTGGAGGTACTCTGGGTGACAGGGATCACGCTTGATTATATTCACCATCCATCGAAAGTCTGGGAAATCATTTAGTAGAACAGAAGTCCTAGACTTCAGAAGGGCAGACTTTGGCAAACTCAGGAGGCTAATTGGAGAGGCCCTCTGTGGACAGTGACTGGACGATTTGGGAGTTCAGGAATGGTGGTTTCCTGAAGGGGGCAATTCTCACTGCTCAAAAAGAGGTCATCCTCACATGGACAAAAAGTGGAAAAGGAGCCAAGAGACACACTTGGCTCAACATGGGATATTAGGGAACTATTGAGAAAGAAAAAAGAAGCTTACAAGCATTGGAAGAATGGTTCAGCAACCAGAGAGGAGTACACTTATATCACCAGGGTCTGAAGCTATAAGACACAGAAAACCAAGACAGGCATGGAGATCAAGCTGGCAATTGAAATAAAGCACAACAAAAAGTCCTTCTATAGATACACAGGGAGCAAAAAAAAAATTAGGCTCCACTGTGGGACCCCTACTGAATACGGAGGGGCAGCCCACAGTTGCACTCCTTGAAAAGGCAGAGCTCCTAAATACATACTTCACATCAGTATTCCTGAAATCAATTAGGGGCTGTTCACCTGTCTAGAGGCCCAGGGAATATGGGAAAGCTAACAGACTACATGAAATCAGTCCTGAACAGGTGAGGGATCTCCTACAACACTTAGACATTTTCAAGACTGCTGGGCCAGATGACTTGCATGCAAGAGCCCTGAAAGAAATGGCAGAGCTTATAGTAGGGCCACTGGCAAAGCTGTTCAAAGAGTCGTGGAACTCAGGAGTGGTACTGGATGACTGGAAGAGGGCCAACGTGGTACCTATCTTCAAGAAAGGGAAGAGGTATGACCCTGCAAACTACAGACCGGTCAGTCTGACTTTGGTCCTGGGGGAAAAAAAAATTAAATGTGTTAAGGGGGCCATGAATTACAAAATGGTAACTGGTGGGGTATGAAGAAGTGACCAGCATGGTTTTGGCAGGGGTAGATCACGCCTGACAAACCTGGTGTCCTTCTATGACCAGGTAACTAACCATTTGGATGAGGGACATGAGGTTAATGTCATTTACCTAGACTTTAGTAAAGCCTTTGATTCTGTTTCCCACAAGAACTAAATTGGAGGGTTCTGGGCTGAACCAGTCTACAGTAAGGTGGGTGGACAATGGGCTTAGAGGCTGATCCCAGAGAGATGTAATCAACGGGATGGCCTCATCCTGGAGGGCCGTCTCTAGTGGTATCCCCCAGGGATCTGTGCTTGGACCTGTGCTCTTTAACGTATTTATTAATGACTTGGAAGAGGGGGTGGAAAGATCAATGATCAAGTTTGAGGATGATACTAAGCTGTGGGGAAATGTGGGCACATCAGAGGATAGGGTAAAGATCCAGGATGACCTTAACAGACTGGTTTTATGGGTGGAATGGAATCAGATGAGGTTTAACAGGGAGAAGTGCAGAGTTCTTCATCTGGGTAAGAAGAACCTTCACCATAACTACATGATGGGTGGTGCTACACTGGTTGGCACTGCATCTGAATGAGACCTGGGGTCACAATTGACCAGAAGATGAATATAAGCCAACAATGCAATGAGGTTTCCAGCAGGGCAAATAGAACTCTGGCATGCGTCAGCTGATGTGTTGCCAATAGATCCAGGGAGGTGCTTCTCCCTCTTTATTCGGCATTGGTGAGGACACCACTGGAGTACTGCGTCCAGTTCTGGGCACCACACTTCAGGAACAATGTGGATAAGCTTGAGAGGGTACAAAGAAGGGCCACCCATATGATTAGAGGCCTTGAAGATAGGCCCTAAGAGGAGAGACTCCAGGAACTGGGCCTGTTCTGTCTGAGTAAGAGAAGACTGAGAGGTGACTTGATAGCCACCTACAAGTACGTTAGGGGTGAGCATCAAGATCTAGGTGAGCACCTCTTCAGGAAGGCACCGCAAGGGAGGACGAGGACCAATAGGCACAAACTAATAGAGAGAAAATTTAGGCTGAACATAAGTAAAAAACTTTTTTTCCATAAGGGTTACCAGAATCTGGAACATACTTCTAGCAGAGGTGGTGCAGTCACCATCTTTGGAGGTGTTCAAGATGAGGTGGGATAAGAACCTTGTTGAGCTCACTTGAGCCCAATAACTTCCTGCCCATGCAAGGGACTGGACTCAATGATCCTGCAGGTCCCTTCTGGTCCTTCGATTCTATGATTCTATGAAAGCTACAATCCACCAGGCCCAGAAGAATCCCTATTAAATAGACAAGTTATTTCTTCATACTTTTCCTGCTGTGGTGGCTTATTGAGTAGCTGGACGGGTAAACAGTTTTGCTGTCTCCAGATATCCTCCTTGGCTATGACAGGTTTGGAGAGAATCAATTGACTCTTTGCCCCAAGCAGAACTGTATCAGGATATTTTGGATGCTCCAACGGCTTTGCTCTGCTTTGTTCTTTACCATGCACTTGGTATGGAAGAGCAATATGAAGTAGAAAATGTGGAACATTGACAGGCAAGCCCTTGTGCTGTTTCTGAGTACGGCATTCTTGTGATTCTTATGAGCAATGATCTTCTCAGGAACCTGATTTCTATTGAGCAAGAGGCTGGGAGGCAATTTTTGAATACTTGACTTAATGTAACAACTCCATAGTGGTTTGTTGGTGGCAAATCAGGTCACTGACCAAAATCAACCATGTGTGCAACACATGGGAGGAATCACTCCACAACAGTCACTGTACGGTGGCAGCAAGGAAAGAATAAGTTAAAGAAGGTCACTAGCTGGAAGGCACTGATGCTAATACTAATGAATGGGAGACAAGGCAATTTATTGGGTAAGTAGCACTTCACAGGTCAGACCAACTAATGCCATCACAGGCACCTGGTTCTCTGGTTCAACTGCAAGTTGTTGGACTACTTGTGGGCATCATTGGGTAATATTCTCTGGCCAGGTACAGATATTTACTTTCTACTGGGAGAATCACCATTCTTCCAGTGGAAACCAAAAGTGAAGACATTCAAGCTTTTTCTCCTGGGGCAAAAATGGTTGCTCTGAGAGAAAAAATAACATGACAACAACCAGGTAGAAATCGCTCCAGGGAGATTTGGAAGACTGAATAGCTGCAGACTTTCCCCTGGCTTATCTCCACCTGGGGACTAGGAGGAGTAGAGCCAGGACAAAGGCTCCCATGCCTTCCAGAGACCAAGATCACCCCAATATAGAGCTGCTCCTCTTTGTCCTGTAGAATGGGAGAGGAGGGGAGTGGAATGATTACAAGATTCATTAAATACAAGCATACATGAATGAGAAAAACTAAAAAGCAAGTGTATTTGTGGAACAGTAAGCAAGTGTAGATGTTCTGGTTGTGCTAGGCTGTAGTTATGCTAAGCTCTGGTAAGCTATGGTGTGGAAAAGCAGTGAGGGGGAAAGGGGCCTCATGACTTCTTGATGATCCAATAAGAAATTAAAAATGTAAAACTAAAGTGTAGGTGGTGTTTTGCAAACAAAACAAGTAGAGTTGAATATCTCAAGAGAGAGAGAGAGATAAGAATTGGTAGGAGACAGAGGGACACACAAGTATAATTGCAGGGATTAGGAAAGTTGTCTCTTGTAGAAGACCTAGAGGGAATATGAATAAAATGTACAGTATCTTTACCTGTCAAGGACAAGCTTCACTAAATTGGGCTGACCATTAATCAGACCAACCAGTATACTGTCAAAGGACACAAAACTTTTCTGAGCTTTCACCACTGAACAAGGATCTGAGCCATTTTTTTCTTTGTCATCTTTGTAATCTGGAAAAGTATTTGCTAGCATCAGCCTTCCAGAACACAGAGACCCCAGCAGCCTGTATATCAAAAGTGACAGCAACTGATACCACCTGAGAAGATATTCCGCACATCTTGAGCAGCAGCAAGCTTCTGCAAAATACAACCTTCTGTAACTACAGGGAGGGGCAGTAACCAAATGCTCCCTACACAGTTCTGGAGTTCTTAGTGTGAAGTAGTTTTTTGTTTTTTTTATTTTAAATCAAGTTGTCCATAGAAATTATACACTACTAAAGAAAAAAAAACCCCAAACTTTAGCTGAAAATTGAAACTAATTTTCTGTTGCAACAGATTTAATGAAAAATCTTCAACTAGTGCTTCACTGAACCCATGGGAACATTTGCTGTCAGATGAAAGGTCCCAGAGAACTAGAAAAGGGCCAGTGTGGTTGCTATTTTCAAGAAGGGGAGGAGGGACGAACCAGGAAACTATAGGCCAGTTAGTCTCACCTTTATCCTTGGGAAAACTCTGGAAAAAATCATTAAGGATCACATTTGTGGGAGCCCAGCTGGGGAAATAATGCTGAAAGGAAATTAGCACAGGTTCATTACAGGTAGATCCTGCCTGACTAACCTCGTTTCTTTTTATGACCAAGTCACAAGATGCTTAGACGCAGGAATTGAGGTAGATGTCATCTACCTAGACTTTAAGAAGGCTTTCAATGCAGTATTGAATTCCATTCTCATAAATAAACTGACAGGCTGTGATGTAGATGGTTACATGGTCAGGTGGGTGGCAAATTGGCTTGGGGGTCACACCCAGAGAGTGGTGGTGAATGGGTTGATATCAACCTGGAAAGATGTGGGCAGTGGAGTCCCGCAAATCTTGGTCCTTGGACCAGTGCTATTCAATGTCTTCATCAGTGACTTGGACTAGGGGGTAGAGAGCACCTTGTCCAAGTTTGTAAATGATACCAAATTATGGGGCAAAGTTAACATAGCAGAGGGTAGGGAACAGATCCAGGTGGATCTGGACAGGTTGGAAAAATGGCTAGAACAAAATAGGATGCAGATCAACAAAGACAAGTGCAAAGTTCTGCACTTGGGGAAAAAAAAAAACACCAACACACTTACAGGCTGGGGGATGACCTTCTCAGCAGCACACCAGTGGAAAGGGATCTTGGAGTTATAGTTAACTCCAAGATGAACATGAGTCATCAATGTGATGAAGTGATCAACAGGCTACCCGCACTTTATCTTACATTAGCAGATGCATGACAAACGGGTCCAGGGAGGTGATGCTTTCCCTCTATGCGGCATGGATCAGACTGCAATTGGAGTACTGTGTCCAGTTTTGGGCACAACACTTCAGGAGAGATGCGGAGAATATTGAGAGGATTCAGAGGAGGGCCACTCGTATGGTCAGAGGCCTGAAAGAAAGCCCTATGAGGAGAGACTGTGGGACCTAGATCTCTTCAGCCTTCTCAAAAGAAGGCTGAGAGGTGATCTTGTGGCTGCCTATAAATTCATCAGGGGAAGGCAGCAGGGAATAGGAGATGCTCTATTTACTAGGGCACCCCCTGGAGTAACTCGGAACAATGGCCACAGATTGACGGAGAGCAGATTCAGGTTGGACTTGAGAAAGAACTTCTTCACAGTAAGGGTTGCCTGAATCTGGAATGGACTTCCAAGGCACTTGGTGCTCTCCCCTACCCTAGGGGTCTTCAAGAGGAACCTGGACAAGCATCTAGTTGAAGTTGTCCGATCCCAGTGCTCTTTCCTGCCCAGGGCAGGGGATTGGACTCAATGACCTACTGGGGTCCCTTCTCACCCTAACATCTATGACTCTATGAATCTATGAAAGGCCTGAGTTCTACCCGTGTCCCTTATCTTTATAAAAAGAAAATCCACATCACTGGGCCTTTGATTTTGTAGGTATTCCAAGATGATCTGATCCAATACTGTGACTTGTGCTTGAACCTTGGCTAAAAAACTGGTTCTGTATCCATCATAGGGCTGTGCGAAAGAGCACTGTCCCAGGGGAACTGGGACGCCGGAAGGCCCCCGGGGCAGCAAAGGGTCCCGCTTACCTCCTGCAGAGCCAGAAGGGCTGAAGGAGGCACACGCGCCGAGAACGCCAGCGCGGGTTATCAGCCGGGCGTTTATCCGGCTGCGGCAAAGCAGCGGGGGCGGGGGACGCCTTCCGGGAGGAACAAAAGGCGGCCCCGCCGAGGCAACGGAGCAGCTGAGCAGAGGAGGCTGGAAGGACGAGCCTCAATGAGCGGGGGATCAGCCGCCACCCGCAGAGTCTGGGAGAGGAAGAGGCGGAGCCAGACCCGGCTCCGAGAGAGGGAGCAGAGCCACCAGCAGCAGTGCTGGGGAAGGAGTCAGCGCTGCAACTATCGGCGCAGCCGGTGGGGAAACCGGTGGCAACACCAGTAGTAAGGCAAGAAGGGGAGCTGACGGGATCCCGGCCAGCATGGCTGGTGAAGAAACCAGCTACAGCACCGGCAACAGAGCCGGAGGACGAGCCAACGGGGCCCCAGGCAGCCGAGCGGGGGAAGGAACCAGCTGCAGCACTGGCAGTAGAGCCAGGGGAGGAGTTGACTGGATCCCCGACCGCAGAGCTGGTGGAGGAGTCAGCTGCTTTGTAAGCAGCAGGAGTGGCAGAGAAGCCAGCCGCGACCGAAGAGGTAGCATCGGTGAGGTAACCAGATGCACCATACAGAGGGGAGCCAGTGATAGATACGGCTACCCCATGGACCACTGGAGAGAAGCAGGTACCAGCTGGTGGAGGAGTCAGCTGCTTTGTAAGCAGCAGGAGTGGCAGAGAAGCCAGCCGCGACCGAAGAGGTAGCATCGGTGAGGTAACCAGATGCACCATACAGAGGGGAGCCAGTGATAGATACGGCTACCCCATGGACCACTGGAGAGAAGCAGGTACCAGGTCAGAAGGGCCGGGCTGGCATCCCAGTAGGCAGTACGCCCAGACCGAAGACCGTTATTGCCGGCCGGCGCACT
>NW_005842165.1:559432-598323 GCF_000455745.1 Alligator sinensis | reverse complement strand
AGCCCCGAGATTACCCGCCGAGGAATGCGCCGATGCCGGGGGATACCCCAAGGGAAGACCCCCCACTGAAGGTTCAATCAAAGTCATGACAGGTGAGTTCAGGGGTCCCCCTGATACCAGCCGGGGTAACCTCTGGGGTTCACCCGCGAACCCAGGGCACACGAAACCTTGGGCCCGGGCAAAGGCAGCGCGAGAACACCTAGTCGACCGGAGGCGGGTACAAGCACCATTTTGTTTCAACTTCCATTTCAACGTTTCAGTGGGCCAGTGTTTTGTTTTGAGTTTTGTTTCATTTCGAAGGCACTGTTCCATTTTGTTTCGTTGAAACTGTTTCAGTGTTTTGACACTGTTTTGACGTTTCGCCCATAGGCTATAATGAGGAAGCACAAAATGGCCTATAACTTCGTCATGTCTGGCCTGATCTTGATTAAACCTGCAGGGATGGTAGCCTCTTCTGAGTTCATGAAGCCTGCCAAGTTTCAAGGAGATAGGTACCGGGGATTTTGGGAAACTGCATGTCAGGCTGCTGATACTCAAAACTCATGAAATGTGACTCTGTGTGTTTTGCATCGTTCCCCCAGAGCAGTGGGATTGGAAGGGACCTCAGGGAAGGATCACAGTCACTGGCCAGCTACACACAGCCAATAGAAGAGCAGTCCTTCCCCCCTCTTCCGCCTCCCTCTTCTTACTTTAAGCTCAGCTTGAGCTTTGAAACTCAAAACATCTCGAAACTTCCAAAACGTTTTGGTTGCCCTCGTTCCATTTTGAGGCTGTTTTGAAGCTCTTCATTTCATTTCAATTTCACTGTTTGGAGTTTGAAATGAGTCAAAACAGTATTGAAATGAAACAGCCGGCAAAATTTTTCATAGCCCTACCATGCAACCTTACCTAGAGTTTTAGTTGAGCCTCTTGCATTTGCAAAAGTGAGATGAAAATGGCAAGAGCAAAAACTTTCTTCTGAAAGGTCCCGTATTTCCTGCTAGCCAACATGCAGAGTCAGCCCTTGAAACATACATATCCATTGTTAACTCAATCTGGAAAGATCAAGAAAAGACAAATGAAACCTTTCCAAATCTGAACATAAAATCAGCATCTAGTCTGAAGTTTGGATGAAGATCAGTCTCTACTGAGCAGACCTTCATAGTCTTCTACCTCACGAAGCCATGGTTTCATGAAGGCCTCACACTGTAGTACTTAGCTGGATTGTGAAATTTCCTTTTGTCTGTGCATTTGAGCCCTGAGACGGGCTTTATCTGGAAGTGACATTATGACTCCTGTGGATCTGTCACTATATGGAATAGCTTGTCTTTATTACAGCCATTTATTTAAGCTCTGCTCCGCCCCAAGCGCCTTTCTGAAGTGTGTTCAGTGACTCCAGCAGCTCCTGTTACATACAGATGACAAAGCGTTAGCTCTATTCATGAGGGTTTTTTATTTTTAATAAAACTGGCTTGTGCTCTTCCCCGAGGGACTTGTTGAAGATGCTGAAGTCAAAGATAAAATGTTCTCACTGCTGTTCCCTAAGAGAAATGCTGTGTTTTCTGCAAAATTAATTTAATGAACATCTGTGAGGAATAGAGGCAAGATGAAAACATAACCTCAGCTCCAAATACCCTTGAACTTTGGAGACATCTCTTTCCAGATCTGAATCCATACTTTACAACTAGCTGCTTGTACTTGTGAATAATCTGGAACAAAACCAGGAAAGGAACATCCCTGAATTTTAGAATAAAAGAAAATAGGAAGAGACCTCAGAACCTCATGCAGTCCAGCCCTTCAAGGCAGCACCATCCCTGTCTAAACTATCTCAGGCAAATGTTTGTCTAACCTATTCCTAAAGTTTCCAATGACAAAAATACAGCATCAGTCCAGGGATCAGTGACCAGTACATAGGATTTCCTCCCTCCCTGCTTAATGCCCTAAGCAGAGGACTTATAGTTTAGGTGTCTCATGCTTCCAGTCTTCTTTATGGCCTAGGGTACCTGGTCAGAGTACATCATGATTCATCACGGTCTCCTCTGTTATGAAGCGAAATAGCACTTCATGAAAATCTCATGGCTATGGTAAACCTATATCTCTAAGAACACAGTAGTTCAGAATTTTAAAAATCACATTTTTCACTGAAAAGCAACGTCAGTATGTCCACTTTTTCAAGAAAAAGATATCAGCGTTTCTGTGGAAGACAGACACTTTTTTTTTTTTGCAAAAGTAATGGTTTAATTCCAAACCCAATTTCCCACCAAAATAAAAGTTGTGATGAAAATGTTTCAACCAGCCTTAAACTTCGTGGAACAAAACAAAACAAAACAAAAAACTGAACTCAGCAGGGACTCCTCAACCAGCTTGTAACAAGTCCTTCCTGGTACTAACAGCAGACACTCAAGCTTGGTGAAGGAACGGTTCTCTTGGCACACAGATCTCTCCTTTAATATTCTGGTCAGTTCCCCACTTGCTCTCTCAATCTTGAAGAAAGATCAGTGATTTTGTGAACTGGAATTTGGATGTATTCCCAGCTTTTTTATTTATTTATTTATTTTGCTTGTTAATTAAATCTAATAAATCTGTTCAGCAGAGTTTGCTGAGTAGAGGGACAAGGGACAGTTACCTCAAAACAGCAAGGCCACCTCACATGTTCCCTTATACCTTTATTGACTTAATATATTGATTTATTTATTCTGCATTGGAGCTGTTTCCAAAAACTTGCTGCAAATCACAGCTTTTGTCCAGTAACATACAGATTCTATTTTCTTTCACAAAGCTTGGATAGCCAAATATATATGATCACCAAGGGCTTGGGTCCCCCTAGAACTACTTAATTAAAATAATTAATAATCATTATAATAATTGTGCTAGTCATAACTGTGGATGATTCAAACAAATCTGGAAAGAGGGAGCTAAAGGGAATTATATTTTACAAAACCCAAGTAACCCCTCTCTCTTCTCAAACTTTGGGCCTTGTTGCACCTTTTGCTATGGACCACACAAATACTGATCAGCGTTAGTGCTAGCTCAAATTTGGAGCAGTCACACATTCAGGCCAGCAGGGAACTGGAGGACTGAAAGGTAGGAATCTCCCACTACCTCCCATTCCAGGCTTGCCAACTGCACGGCCCCCTTCCCTTCTCCCTCCCACCCCTGCATGCAACTGCCTGGCTCGCTGTCTCAAGGCAGCAGGTTTGAGAGGGTTAACCTACTTGTCCAGCCACCACTACTGGGGGTGCTGGTTTGCTGGTATTCTAGGGGCTGAGCCACCCAGAGAGCACTAGTCGTGTCAAGCAGGCAGGTTAACTTTTCCCTGCCTGCTCCCCTGGGACAGACAGAGGGGGCAGGCACAAATTAACGGCGGGGGGGCAAGTGAGCCAGGATCTAGGGTGCTGTGGAGGGGTGGGGCGGGCAGTGAGGCCAATCCAGGCCAAGGTGGGGGGAGGCGGGGAAGTGAGGTGTTTAGACTAAGGTAAACACCTTAGTGTAACACAAGCTGAGTAGAACAGATCACAGATAATCTTGCCCTGGAGTGGTATAATTTTGAGCTGCCTAATGAGATGCTATGTTGCCGTAGCAATGAACTATGGTGATGTAGCTCATCACTACAGTGACGTAGTATCAGCGAGCACTAACAGTGATGCTACAGCACAGTAGCTCATTGCCATGGCAACACAGGGTTGGAAACAACCCATGCCAACTGCACAGTCAGAAGTGAATGCAAATATGCCCAATAAGTGCTTAAAACTAGTTTCAAGTGTTAAAGTGTGGACAATCCAGGGGCTAAACGCTCCAGGAGCCGCTCAACATGATCATGTAACAAGACCCTTTGTCCCATCCCCAGATGATCAAGGTCGTCAAACTCATGCTTCAGGGCGAGTCTGATTCCTGCAGTGGTCTGGAAGAAATGTTTCCTTCATTGAGAAATATAAAAGTAGCTCAAGTTCCTGAAAACCAGTGAACACACCTGATTTCATAACACTCCATCATCTTAGCGTTCAGACTAAGTCAGAAAACAGTGTCCAAATCCTGTATTAAACATTTTTGAGGACTCAGGCAAAGTGCAGTAGGATCATACCTAATTGTTCAATAAGTGATTTGGATCTAGCTCCATGGCACTTTTTAAAAAGTAGCCATTGATGCTGAGTGCCCAGATACAGTGGGTTGGGTTCTTAGAGGTGCTGAGCATCAGCAGCTGCTGCTGAAATCAGTGGAGATCTCATTTACTGCAGAATAAGTGTATGGTAGGTCACTGGTAGAACCTTTGACTAAACTTGCACTTTTGGAGGATATTCTTGTGGTTATAGATCGACTTTGTTCCCAGCCTTGCCACAGACTTTCTGAGTGAGCACTCAAGTTGAAGCCATAATCTTTGTGTACCTCCGTGCCATCTCTCTCTCACATCCCTTCCATCAAGAGAAAGGGTGAGGATGCATTCAGGAATTTGTGAGAGGTGCTTGTGGACTCTTGCTGTGAGTACTAGAGAAAGCCAATTAATAAATCATTTAAACCTGGAGACAGGGGTCAGGGTGTTAGGTCCAAGGAGAATTTGAACTGAAAATGTGGGCTCACCTACAGATTTTCAAAAGCAAGAGAAGTTTTCATGAAATGGCTTTAGTCTGAAGTCTGTGTTTTCCTTCTCCCTTGGAGTAATAAAGCTTCTGGTAGCTATAGCAACCAGACAGGGCTTCTCAGCTGAAAGCAGTCAAACTTCACCTAGATGAAGCTGTGTTAGAGAAGTGGTGAGGGATGCAAGAATGAGAATGACCTGTAATCCCTCCAATCAATATTATATTAATTTAAGACACAAGGAGTTAGGGAGGTGCATGTACGGATAAGGGAATGAATCCCAGCCTGAACGGACAATCAGAAAAACAGGAGTAAAAACAAAATCCCCTCCCTCCACCAATGCCTGAGGCTCACAGCACTGCAACCCCCAGCAAGGCTCGGGCGAAGCTATGCCACTTTAAACCACTGGACAGCTGCTATACATTTTTATTCAAATATTTTCCCCAAAACCCTATTCCATTATTTACAGTGTTGTTCCAAAACATGAGGAAAATAACTTTGCCACAGTTACACTGTACTTAGTACAATGCATGTACTTCCCTTACAAAACGGCTCTCTTCTGGATACTAATATTATGTACCAATTTACCTCAGTATGGATTTCTTCATTGCGACTGTAATGGTTTTGCTCCTTTGTTTCTGCATAATACACACACACGCGCGCGCACACGTGCATGTGTATGTATGTACGTATGCATGCATGTGTGTGTGTGTGTGTGTGTGTGTGTTTATATATGTATACATGTATGCAAAGACCAGTCTCTATATTTCAACATTTCCATTTTCAACTAAATTTGTAGTTTTAAGAAGCAACCCAAAGATGTAAAAATGTGTGGGAAAAAAATCCCATTTTTCAATAAAATCATTGCCAAAAAGATGGATTTTGTTTAAAAAGGAACATTTTTCATTAAAAATCTTCATTTAAAAGGTGTCCCATTTCTCAGCCAGTGGCACTATTAACCTCCTGCATGGGCCAATATTAGAATGTGTGTAGGTTTTTGCAATAATTGCAATGGAAAGGACCCTCACATTTTATTATATTATACAATACGGGCAATTTTCATAGGGTGCACCCCACAAATGCCACTGCCTCTTCAAGAGAGGTCTGAGGGAGGGTAGTGTAATGTCCAAAAGCTTGCCTTTGTCTATCCTAATCATGCAGACGGTCCAATAAAAGATATTTGGCCTTCTCAAATGCATTCTTGCCTGATCAAAATTACATAGATTCTTTAAGAAAAATGAATCAATGATGGCCAGTGGATGTAAGTCAGCATAACTCCATGGACGGCAAAGATTTCCATCACACTGATTACCGAGAGTTCAATCGCAGCTGCAATATAATGACTAATGGCAATTTGGTTTTAAACTATTTTAACTCATTTTTTTTTTCCTTTTATTACCAATAAAATCCAAAATTACATCTCAGGGAAAGTTTTCAATTTACTGTAAAAATATTTGACTGTTGATTTTTGGAACTGGAACACTGTTGCTGGAACTTAGTATTTTTTAGGCATACGCTTTTTAAAAAGGAAGCACTTTAGGGCTTTGTTTTTTGGAAAATTGATTTTTTTCACTTTCTTTCCAAATTTCCAAATGAAAAATAATTGGCATTTTTTTCCAGCCAGTCCTGTGTTGAAGCTTTGGGTTGTGAGAGAAACTGGTAGAATCCTCTTTATACTGGCAGCAGT
Source organism: Alligator sinensis (assembly GCF_000455745.1). Taxonomy (NCBI): domain Eukaryota; kingdom Metazoa; phylum Chordata; order Crocodylia; family Alligatoridae; genus Alligator; species Alligator sinensis. The sequence continues at coordinate 592,085 of NW_005842165.1, read as the reverse complement.
GTCTCCAGTGGGAGACAGCTCAGAGCTTATTCTCTCCTTAAGTACATCAGAGGGGTATGCACCAGAAGGGAGAAAAGCTATTTAAGCTCAAGGACAATGTTGACACAAGAACAAATGGAGATAGACCAGCCATGAATACATTTAGGTTGGAAATAAGAAGGATTTTAAACATCAGGGATGCAGAGGTGTGACAAAAGAGGTGAAGGGGGCTGAGTTCTCTCCAGCATTTGTCATGGGAAATATTTTGGGGGGCTCAGTGTGAGCATGCGTTGATACAGATAGTTCCCTTAAAAAGTATCATTAGCAGGATACTCATCCCATATGCCCTTTTCACCCCAGGAGCAGAGGGAGTCTAGGCCTGACAGCAGGTCACAGACCCTGCTCTCTAATTTCTTTCCCCCAACTAAGTTTTCATTTTGGTTAGTGCTGTCCACAGGGTAATAATACAGTTTTGTAACAGCTATATTGAGAGTGTGGCTGTCCTGGGAGAAAGAGAGAGGCTCTGAGAGATCTGTGAAGTGAGAGAGGGAGTTTCAGCGAGGAAGGAGAGCTGGAGAGAAAGGGGGAGTCAGAAGGAGGACAGAATGGAGAGCAAGCAGGGGTCTCAGGGAGGACCAAGAGAACGGCAGTGGCACAATAAAGACGGCCCATTTGGAGCTGTGTGGTCTGCTGTGCTAAGTGGCAGTCTGATCCCCTGCCCTCTTTCCTCCTGCCCCCTCCTCCCCCCGACACCCCACGCTTTAAAAAGAAAATCTCCCCCATTTCCAGAAGCTGACCAAAAAAAATTAGCTGTCTGAGGTGGGGGTGCTAAGGATTTCTGGGAAAGCCAGGGATAAAGAAGAGCCAGGGTCTTGAGCCAAAGGCTTGTCCCTTGAGAAGCCATGCCAAGTGTGACTTCAGGGGGGTCCTTCAGGAGAGGGAGACTGATTAAGGCTGCTTCTTGGGGAGTCCTGAGGCATAGCTTCCTCCCAAAGGGGCATGCTCTGTGATAGAGGGTCTCAACAGCTCTATAAGAAAAATAAAGAAACCCTTACTAGTTTTAAGATGGAGCTCAGGGAAGTCTTGCAGGGTCTTACAATGTGTTGGTCTTCATGACCTAAGTGGTCACTTCCAGTCATATGTCCTTTTTTCTTAATACCTGGTTGGGATCTGAGAATCACCAGATGGTGAATAAGACAGTTCCTAACTTTGCTGTGCTTGAAGAAACCTTAAAAAACATTCTTCATTAAACTTGTCTAATTAATTCCCATCTAGTTATATTTAAGGCTTACCCTTGCTCACCTATCATCTAAATTCCTGAGTGACTGCATTGACTTCAATGAGGGCAGAAGTGGCCTGGTATCATTGCCACTCAAGCTCTGAGTTATAACATTTTGGTAAAAAAATGCAAGCATTAGTTTCTTGCCCAGTCACAGAAGATGCCTTCAAAACAAGAAATCAGTCAAGACAAGATAAAAGCTACCTTTTACTTTTAAAAATATTGAAACTGCTGGTTTCAACAATTTAAATAATTTTTACCTCTATTTCTCTTTATTTCTACATTGGGAGATTTGTCAAAACAAATTTTTTCCCCAAGAAGAGCTTCAGCTTCAACAAATTGGTCATTTTAACAGAAAATTCCCAATCTAGTCTATGAATTTCTCCCAGTATTTGATTTGACCCGTGTGATCAAGTGGGATATGCTGAACTTTCAGTTATTGCCGAGGTCTGTTTTTCAGGAACGTGAGTTGACTTACTCCGGTTTTAGAAACTGCCAAATTATATTATTGTTTTTAAGAACAGATCTGCCAAGTGGTTTTCCTCAGAAAGGCATTGAACTGATGGGCAGATAGAGGTAGTTAGCCATATTAGGCTGAAGTCAGGCAGAATGCAAGGTACAGGTGCACCTTATGGACTAATTAAATGAGAAATTCATAAGCTTTTGTGAGCTCACGTCAGAGTAAACAACAAAACTTTAAAAACCACTTTGAATGCTAAATCATTTACAGACTGGATTATACTAAGTATGTATGACCTGAACAGGGACTCAGAATTTTTATCCCATTATCTGGACTAGTTTTTGTTTTGTTGTATTGCTTGTTTGCTTCTCCCAGCACTGTCCCTCCTTCCCTTCCCTTCCCTTTTCTTCCCTTCCCTGTCTTTTGTATTCAAATCACTCTGTTTGATAGATTCCTCTGTGCATGTCCTTTCACAGCATCTAATGAAGTGAGCTCAAGCACACAAAAGCTTATGCATCTCTGATTTAGTTAGTCTATAAAGTGAATCTCTACCCTGGCTTCTGGTTGAATTGATGGGACTTTCATGATGAGCCGGGAAAGTGAAATATATTACAGAAGGAAAGAAAGAATTATCCTGCTGATCCCAATGACAGCCCTATCCTTTAGCTGCACTGATGTAAACATATGCACAGCATAATAACAATTCACACACAGACTGACTCTTGCTAATAGGTTTTGCGGTGTGTTGTTGCAGTATTAGGAATGTCCTGTTAATTTTTGTTTTTGCAAAATTTTCCACTTGAAATATGAGAGCGTAAATGAAGCAGTTCCTTGCATTAATAAAGAGGGGTGATTTTGTTCCTTTCTGTCTGATGCATAAATAGAAAATTAATATTACAGTATGTCATTACTGGCACATACTGGATATACTTAACATTGCCTCCCAGGTCCATGACTGAAAACACTTCTGGATACCCTACTACAGGCAACTGTAGGCAACTGTAGGTTTGGTTGGGTCTACACAATTCTTGCCTATTTACAACAAAGCAGCCTTTGCTTCATTGGAAAAGTGAAACCAGGACAAACAGGGTCTGGGGGGTTAGGGAGAGAAACAAAGCCATGCCCAGTGATTAAAAAGGTCTAATTATGTCCCCTTCTCAGCAATTTATTCTGCCCCTCTAGCCCCCAAAGCAATTCTGCTTTCTCAGCTCCCATGTCAGCTCTGCCCCTCACCCCCATTTCTGCTCCTTCTGCAGCTCTTGGGGCTCCTCATTACTCTCTCACAGGGCTGTGGGAGCAGCTGCAGCAGGTATGTGTAGACCAGAAGCTGCAGAGAGGGGAAGAGGAACCACCCCCATTGCTGGATGTGGGCAGAGAGGAGGGGGAAGTCCTGTTCTGAGTTGATCCGCTCTTTCCTGTTCCTCTCTCTCCCATGACAGGTCTGTCAGATCTTAGTGGGAAGTGGAGAGATCTCTACCTGAACCATGCAGGAAACCTTCATGCCTACTTCTGCTTCAAACAGCAAGAGGGCAGGGAGTGAAGCACCCACTTCAATTCCACAATATGCCAGCTGGTGCACAGGTTATGGCAGTAAGGATGTGGACTAACATCAACCCTTCCTTTTCCCAAAATCATGATAAGGCTTGAGTCTTCCCCTGAAATGCTTCTGGCGCCATTGAACTATGGACCACCCTTTACACCAGGTATGTGGTAGATCTACTATTACCCCTAGGCACTGGGTAATATCCTTCCACATCAGAAATCTGAGGCTGAAAACTGTTGAGCCAAACCATTCAGTGAACTGACCCATTTGCATCCATTCAGAGCTGTTTCCTAATGCTCAGTTAATAGACAATCAAAGTTCTGAAAATAAGAACCAATGCTCCTCAGGTCTAAGAATGACGGGTTCTCTTTACAGCATGTGAAGTAGAATAACAGAGCAGGTCACAATGTTTTTTTCATCAAGCTTCTTTCTCAAGGGCAAAGCCAAGAGCATTCTTTTGTTGACAATGTCTTTTGAAATCTGCACTTTGTCCCCCATCATGTTTCCCACTAGATTCAGACAATGCACAAAGAACCCAAACCAGCTTAATTTGGTCAAATGCAAAATGATGTAGCAATGCACCCAGGCAGAGGAGACACATTAAACTCTACAGCTATGCAGCAGGCAACCAGCAAGGAGATTTAAGAGCTATTGTAGAGAAATCCTTTAAATCCTTCCACATAGTGTAGTAACAAGAAAGGCAAATGGGTAACTGGGATGTATTTTGACACAGGGGGGGAATACAAATCAGAAAGGATATTGGAACCTTACTGTATATGTCCTTGCTTAAACTTTGCATAAAATTTATGTCTGCTTTATTCTACACAGATTTTAAGTACAGCTGATCCTTTTTTGGCAAATAGTACTTGAAAAAAGTTAATTTTGGGTTGTCTGAAGCAACTTGCAGAAGGAATTTGAATTTGGCTAACAGCTTCAACTGAAAAACAAATACGGATAGAAATGGTCTGAAAAAAGCAAAATGTACCAGCTGAACATTTTCTAAATGAAATGTTTTATTTTTGTCATTCTGAAGTAACATTTCATTTCCAAATTTAGCTTTGTTTCATTTTTAAAAGGAGTCAAAATCCCTCCTCCAAGCCAAAACAGTTGTAGAAATCATAGAAATCACAGAGAAGTAGAGCTGAAAGGGAGCTCCATAGGTCATATGGTCCAACCTCCTGCCTGAGGTAGGATCAATCCTATCTGTCTGGAGAACAGATATGCAGCCTTGGCAACAGAGGGTGAGGAGCACATTCCATTGGTATAGGAGGACAGGCCAGGCCTCACCAAGGTGGGAAGGATCAAGTCAACCTCCACCAAGAAGAAGTGACGGGTGGTGGTGGGTGGAGACTCCCTACTTCAGGGGATGGAGGGAGCCATCTGCCAACCTGACCTGTTGTCTCAGGAAGTCTGCTGCTTGCCCAGATCCAGGGAACTATAGACCAGTCGGCCTTACCTCAGTCCCTGGAAAAAATCATGGAGCAGATCCTCAAGGAATCCATCTCAAAGTGCTTGGAGGAGAAGAAGGTGATCAGGAACAGTCAGGATGGATTCACCAAGGTCAAGTCATGCCTGACCTTCTATGATAAGTTGACTACCTCTGTGGATGCAGGAAGACCAGTGGATGTGGTATACCTTGGTTTTAGCAAGGCTTTCAATATGGTCTCCTACAATTCTCGCAGGCAAGCTAAGGAAGTATGGGCTGGATGAATGGACTGAAAACTGGCTGGAGCACCAGGCTCACAGAGTAGTAATCAATGGCTCAACGTCTAGTTGGCAGCCGGTATCAAGTGGAGTGCCCCAGGGGTCGGTCCTGGGGCTGGTTTTGTTCAATGTCTTCATCAACCACCTGGAAGATGGCATAGAGCGCACCCTCAGCAAGTTTGCAGATGAAACCAACCTGGGGGGAGTAGTAGATATGCTGGAGGGTTGAGCTAGGATTCAGAGTGATCTAGACAAAATGGAGGATTGAGCCAAAAGAAATCTCATGAAGTTCAACAAGGACAAGTGCAAAGTCTGCACTTAGAATGGAACAATCCCAGGACTGACTGGCTGGGCAGCAGCTCTGCAGAAAAGGACCTGGGGGATACAGTGGACAATATGCTGAATATGAGCCAACAGTGTGCCTTTGTTGCAAAGAAGGCTAATGGCATACTGGGCTGCATCAGTAAAAGTGTTGCCACCAGGTCAAGGGTGGTGATTATTCCCCTCTATTCACACCGGTGTGGCCACATCTAGAGTACTTTGTTCAGTTTTGGGCCTCCCACTATAGAAAGGATGTGAAGAAACTGGAAAGAGTCCAGCAGAGGGCAACAAAAATGATGTGGGGGCTGGGGGACATGACTTATGAGGAGAGGGGGAGGGAACTGGGCTTATTTAGTTTAGAGAAGTGGAGACTGAGAGGGGATTTAATAGCAGCCTTCAAGTGCCTGAAGAGTTGTTCCAAAGATGATGGAGCTGGACTGTTTTCAGTGTTGGCAGATGACAGAAAAAGGAACAATGGTCTCAAGTTGCAGCAAGGGAAGTTTAGGTCAGATATTAGGAAGAACTTTCTCACTAGGAGGGTAGTAAAACACTGGAACAGGTTACCCAGAGAGGTGGTGGAAGCTCCATCCTCAAATGTTTTTATGACCCAGCTGGGACGATCTAGTTGGGGATGGACTAGATGACCTCCTGAGGTCCCCTCCAAACCTAATTTTCTATGATTCTATGATTCTATACAAACTCATAATCTAATCTTTTAGAGTCTTGTTATACCTTATGCTGTAAACCAAACAAATGTTAATCAGTTTAGTGTTGTTCAGCTTAGTGGAGCAGTCACACTTTAAGGCGAAAAACCATCTCTGGCTTTCTTTCACCTGAACAGCTGTGACTTGCCACTAGAGGCTTGGTGAGCAGGGGCAGGACTAGGAACAAGAGACAGGACCAGCTCTCTGCTGGGAACTGCCTGAGCTCCAAAAAAGATTTGGTCCCTCAAAGCTCAGGGAGCGCTCAACTAGTGGCAGCATGGGCAGGCAAGCTCCAGAGGAAGAAAAAAGGATTGGGCTCACGGGACCTGGACACATGCCCTGGCAGCTGAAGTATGGTAGCCTGAGGCCACTTCCCACTGATCCTGTGCTTTGCTGGGCTGTGCAGGGTCTGGCCTCTAGCTACCCCTGTCTGGCTCACCTGGCAGTGGCCATGGTTGGCAGGCTCCTGAAGCCTCTGAAAACCCCCATAGCAGCCAGGTGGCTCTGGGCACAGAGTGCAGAGCTCAGCACTGCCTCTCTGGGCTGGGGCTGCACAGAGTACAGGGGGAGGTTGTGCCACTTACAGCCATCCCCCAAGCCTGGTAGGGGCAGGAAATCTTGTTCCTATATACCTCCCCCAGGGAGTTCAGGTACCTGCCAATCATGGCTGCTGCCAAGTGAGCCAGGTGGGAATAGCCAGCGGCTAGACCCTGCATAAACTGAAAGAGTACAGGGTTAGCAGAGACCAGCCTCAGGCTGCCACACTGCAGCCATTATACTCCACTCTGCTTCAGCTGCTCAACCCCTCCAGGGCATGTGTTTGGGTTGTGGGAGCACAAGCACCAGGTGACAGATGCGCTACAGCAGGGTGCGGGGCTGTGTGCAGTTTCAACCATGGGTCAGCAGGAGGGATGAGCATCAGCTGAGGCCGGCCCATGCATTTGAAGCAGTGAGCCAGTCTGGGAGGCACCGCAACTGCTGAGTGCTCCAGGACAGTGTTGCTGGCTATGCTCAGGGGGAGGAGCAGGGCAGAGTTGCTGTGCCTGGCCCCGGTGCATCCCCACACAGACTCAGGAGAGGCCACCGCGTCCTGGGATTCTGGAGGACTTCAACTTGGGCCGAATAGCTGTGGAGAGTGGCCACACCTTAATGGAAGAGGAGCAATATTAGGTGGACTAGAGATAATCCTGCCCTGGAGTGGCATAATGTTAAACCAAATAACAAGTGCTTTAAGCCACTTTAAAGGTATTAACATGCAGCCAGCCCAAGGGTTTAGAGTTCCAGAAGCCACCTAAAATTACCATGTAACAAGGCCCTTAGTAGAGCCACCGTCAACACTGACACAACACAAGACATAACACCCTAAGCTGACACAGCTAAAGCAAGAGGACAATGGCAGCCAACGTCCTATTTCTGTAAACGGCTGTTAATATACACTTAAGAGATCCCAGGCAGAAAGCCATGTCCCCCACTACAGGGGAAGGCAAAAAAACCCAGATTAGCAAAGGTCTATGCCAATCTGACCATGGGGTAAAATTCCTTCATGACCCCAAATGTGGTGATTCATCTGTCCAGGAACCTCTGACTTTAAATCCCAGCAGGAGCACTGACATACCCCAGTCAAAATCCCCAGCCTCGGCTGCAGCCAAAACCCTGACACACAGCAATGGGAGGCAGGGGAGTGGGCAGGATGAAATTCTCTCCCAGCCCCATGTGGCAAGCAGCAGAGCCCAGAAACAGGAAATACCCATAGTATTACTTAGGCATAGCTACATCTATATCATCCCCAACCAATATTTTCTTCTACCAAGGATATATTTTGGTATTTATGTTCAGCAAGATGAAATGAAAACATTTTATTTTGGGTTGGCTCTACATGAGTTGATGCCTCCTGGTTTCATCCTGAAGGTTTTACTTTTGTTCATTCTTGTTTCATTGTTTCCTGTAATCAAAAACAAAAACTGCTGAGGCAGGTGGTAACAAGCTGCTTGTTGTAGGGGTCAGTATTTTCTACAAGGGAAAATATTATGGCTAGTGAAAGGGGCTTTTATTTAGCAGGCAACAACAAATTGAATGGCTGCCAGAAAAATAAAAAAATAAAAATGTAATGGGGAAGATAATACTTGGAACAACATATCCAATATAACTGTTGGATTCCCCATCACTTTGAGTCTTTAAAAAGACAGGAAGAGGTCTTTCTGAACAGTATGTTCTTGTTCAGCCATGAATTGCAGACTTATGACGAAACCACTAAGCAAAGGACTCAGACTATGTGAGCTTTAAAATCTAGTAATCTATTTGTTTCTTTCTTTCTGAACTTTGGAAAAGGTTTTCCTTGGTTCTTGTATGAGTTTGGAGTAGTGATTAGGTTTTAATGGATAGTTTTCCAGAACCACTCTATTAGGTGTGATATAATCATGGCTCTTAAATGGAAATGCCAGCAACAGTAACTCTAACTTCTAAAAGGCATTCACTGGGATGGAGCATCTGTACACTCACCCAGGATCACAAGTGGTTCGACTGGGTAATAAAAGGAACAGGCAAGAGCAACCAGAGATGACTCCAAGATAAAGTTAATCAGCTTGATTTATTTGGATAGAAGAGCTGTTCATTTACCAGCCTGCAGCCTTCTTAGGCAAGGTCTTCCCACAATTTAAATTTAGCTTGGTTGTCATTCTAGGATCCAATTTATAATACGTAGGCAGTGTTTAGGCACAATCTAGTACCCTCTGCTCTCCAACAAATACATGTCTCCTAAGGGAGACCAGGCTGGGGTGTCAGGCCACATGTGACAAGACATATTGAGCAAAGGGAGAACAGAAAGGCTTATTAAAGTCTTTGGAATTGAAAACCCCAGGGATACCTACAGGATTCCTTATTACAAAACCCTCTGAGCATCTTCATTATCTTTGTAATCTCAACCCCTTTAACCCCACTGAAAGGAAAAAGGGTTAGTTAGGGAAGCTATTTTTTGTATATAGAGGGGTCCACATGAATATAGTAAGGGAAAATCATTGTCCCAAGTGCCTCCAATCCCAATACACAAGTTATAAGAGAAGAAATGATACATCAAAAAGTCATACAGTAGGTCAAAGGTAGTAGAACCTAAGTCTTCTGACCCCACTTCCTGTCCTGTATCTTACCTACTGAGTTACACTGTCCACTGGTTTGATAATGGGTAGAGGTAACTTTGGAGTTCACCAGAGACAATTGTCCTCATTGAATCAGACGTTTAGGCACAGATGTTTTGGACACCTAAGATATCATCCCTCAAGGCTCTTTTCAGAGGTACTGAATACCCATAACTCCTTTTTGATGTCAGTGGAAGGTAAGGGCACTTAGCACTTCTTGAAGGGTCCCCACACTGAATATTGTTGCCCCTAGGATTCCTTTTTATCAGAGACCCCCAAGGATTGACATGGCCCCTCATCCAATTTGGTATCAAGTGAACTTTTAATAGTAACCTCTAGGCTTATTACATGTATTCTTCCTTGCAATACGACCTGACAAGCAGTTCCTTCAGGCATTACGGCAGCGACCTTCAGTGGTACTAGCCTCAGATCCTCTGCCGGGTGTGCAGGATGTTAGTTCTGGATTCCTCCTTGTTCAAACAAGAAGTCCAAGGTTGTTCCTGTCTCCCCAGGGTGGCAACACACAACACGTGTTCCTTTGTTTGTCCATCACTTTTGTAATTTCTCTCATCCCACTTTGTCCAGTCCTCTGGCTCTGTGCCAAGCATTCCTTATATGGTGCACCAATCCCCTGGCACTGTGCCAGCCACATTCCCTATAGGGAAACTGCTGTCTCTTGCTCGCCCAATGCCCAATCATAGCACTCACATCTCCCAGTGCCACAGAAAGCTCATACACTCACACTGAACTCCCTCTGTTCAATTTTGTTGCTTAGTTCTGGGAAGGCCTGAACTATAGCAAAAGCTTTAGCATAACTCAGTTTGCCCACTACACTGATCCCTCAAGGCTCTTCTGAGAGGTACTGAATGTCCATAACTCCTTTTTGATGTCAGGGAGGTGAGGGCACTCAGCACTTCTTGGAGGGTCCCCACACTGAATATGACCCCTGGATTTCAGCAAACAGCTTATTCAAGTCATCTGAATCTCCAGGACAGAAAGAGAGAGAGGTGCTTAGTTCAAGTAATTGTGAATGGAAAGCTCTTTCCCAGGGCTCAGAGAGAGGGATGAGAAAAATACTTTGAAAAGAAAACTGCATGGTGATGTTATCTAAGACCAGGACTCCTATGTTTGAGCTTTGACTGCCTGTGTGGACTTGACCAAGCCATGGTAGTCCAAGTTTTCAAAATGGGCCCCAGGTAGCCCAAATGGGGATACCTAGAATCTCCTGTAGACCCTAAGATATTTCATCCTGATTGTGCTGAATCTGAGAGGCCCACGATACCTTAGTCCCCCCACCTTCCCCTCCCTGCCCCCATGAGAATTAGTTTGTAAACTAAAAGGTCCAACTTTTTCCAATAAGCTTAAGGTTTGCTCAGAGCAATCCTGGCTGGGTCATTGGTGACTACAGGCCTTGGGGGGGCTGAGCTCAGAGAGTTGGGGGAGCAGGTAGTTTTCTCCTCTATCCTTCTGGTTATGGGTCATAGGCACAGGAGGGAGATAAGTACTGAAGAAGTCAACAGATAACTGTGGCCTTGGTGCCAGATGAAGGCTTTGGCTTCTTCAATCACAGTCTGCACTTTGGAGAGAGAGGCATCAGTTTGTTGGGAAGGCACAGCCTCCACCTCACTCCAGTGGGAAAGAAGCTCTTCTTGGCCAGTATGGCTGACCTGCTTTGCAAGGCTTTAAACTAAGGTCACTGGGAGATGGGTGGACAATCACTAGTGCAAGTCCTGGAAGTGACAACTGCAGAATCAGCAGGTCAGGTAACACCAGGGAACTCACTCCTACCCCAGCCCGAGGATGGGACTCTTCTAAGAGGACAGGGAAACCCAGGGCTTCCAGTGGCAGGCTTAGCTGCCTGTCCACAAATGCCAGGAACATGGGGAACAAACAGGTGGATTTGTTCCCCATGTTCATTCATTCTACTAAGCAAAAATGAATACAATCTCATAGGGATAATGGAAACCTGGCGGGACTCCACCTATGATTGGACCACAGGTATTGATGGCTATACCTTGTACAGGAGGGTTCAAGAGCTCAGAGCAGAGCAGGAGGGAAACAGCTAGCCCATTGTTGGTCAAGATGGCAGCCTTCACGTAACCAGCTTAGACTGATCATAAGTCTGTCTTCATTCTTCCTAAGTCTACATGGGCATTGCTGTTAGGTTAGTCTTTGACTCAAGCCTGGTGGGGGCAGGAAATCTTGTTCCTATATCCCTCCCCCAGGGAGTTCAGGTACCTGCCAATCATGGCTGCTGCCAAGTGAGCCAGGTGGGAATAGCCAGCGGCTAGACCCTGCATAAACTGAAAGAGTACAGGGTTAGCAGAGACCAGCCTCAGGCTGCCACACTGCAGCCATTATACTCCACTCTGCTTCAGCTGCTCAACCCCTCCAGGGCATGTGTTTGGGTTGTGGGAGCACAAGCACCAGGTGACAGATGCGCTACAGCAGGGTGCGGGGCTGTGTGCAGTTTCAACCATGGGTCAGCAGGAGGGATGAGCATCAGCTGAGGCCGGCCCATGCATTTGAAGCAGTGAGCCAGTCTGGGAGGCACCGCAACTGCTGAGTGCTCCAGGACAGTGTTGCTGGCTATGCTCAGGGGGAGGAGCAGGGCAGAGTTGCTGTGCCTGGCCCCGGTGCATCCCCACACAGACTCAGGAGAGGCCACCGCGTCCTGGGATTCTGGAGGACTTCAACTTGGGCCGAATAGCTGTGGAGAGTGGCCACACCTTAATGGAAGAGGAGCAATATTAGGTGGACTAGAGATAATCCTGCCCTGGAGTGGCATAATGTTAAACCAAATAACAAGTGCTTTAAGCCACTTTAAAGGTATTAACATGCAGCCAGCCCAAGGGTTTAGAGTTCCAGAAGCCACCTAAAATTACCATGTAACAAGGCCCTTAGTAGAGCCACCGTCAACACTGACACAACACAAGACATAACACCCTAAGCTGACACAGCTAAAGCAAGAGGACAATGGCAGCCAACGTCCTATTTCTGTAAACGGCTGTTAATATACACTTAAGAGATCCCAGGCAGAAAGCCATGTCCCCCACTACAGGGGAAGGCAAAAAAACCCAGATTAGCAAAGGTCTATGCCAATCTGACCATGGGGTAAAATTCCTTCATGACCCCAAATGTGGTGATTCATCTGTCCAGGAACCTCTGACTTTAAATCCCAGCAGGAGCACTGACATACCCCAGTCAAAATCCCCAGCCTCGGCTGCAGCCAAAACCCTGACACACAGCAATGGGAGGCAGGGGAGTGGGCAGGATGAAATTCTCTCCCAGCCCCATGTGGCAAGCAGCAGAGCCCAGAAACAGGAAATACCCATAGTATTACTTAGGCATAGCTACATCTATATCATCCCCAACCAATATTTTCTTCTACCAAGGATATATTTTGGTATTTATGTTCAGCAAGATGAAATGAAAACATTTTATTTTGGGTTGGCTCTACATGAGTTGATGCCTCCTGGTTTCATCCTGAAGGTTTTACTTTTGTTCATTCTTGTTTCATTGTTTCCTGTAATCAAAAACAAAAACTGCTGAGGCAGGTGGTAACAAGCTGCTTGTTGTAGGGGTCAGTATTTTCTACAAGGGAAAATATTATGGCTAGTGAAAGGGGCTTTTATTTAGCAGGCAACAACAAATTGAATGGCTGCCAGAAAAATAAAAAAATAAAAATGTAATGGGGAAGATAATACTTGGAACAACATATCCAATATAACTGTTGGATTCCCCATCACTTTGAGTCTTTAAAAAGACAGGAAGAGGTCTTTCTGAACAGTATGTTCTTGTTCAGCCATGAATTGCAGACTTATGACGAAACCACTAAGCAAAGGACTCAGACTATGTGAGCTTTAAAATCTAGTAATCTATTTGTTTCTTTCTTTCTGAACTTTGGAAAAGGTTTTCCTTGGTTCTTGTATGAGTTTGGAGTAGTGATTAGGTTTTAATGGATAGTTTTCCAGAACCACTCTATTAGGTGTGATATAATCATGGCTCTTAAATGGAAATGCCAGCAACAGTAACTCTAACTTCTAAAAGGCATTCACTGGGATGGAGCATCTGTACACTCACCCAGGATCACAAGTGGTTCGACTGGGTAATAAAAGGAACAGGCAAGAGCAACCAGAGATGACTCCAAGATAAAGTTAATCAGCTTGATTTATTTGGATAGAAGAGCTGTTCATTTACCAGCCTGCAGCCTTCTTAGGCAAGGTCTTCCCACAATTTAAATTTAGCTTGGTTGTCATTCTAGGATCCAATTTATAATACGTAGGCAGTGTTTAGGCACAATCTAGTACCCTCTGCTCTCCAACAAATACATGTCTCCTAAGGGAGACCAGGCTGGGGTGTCAGGCCACATGTGACAAGACATATTGAGCAAAGGGAGAACAGAAAGGCTTATTAAAGTCTTTGGAATTGAAAACCCCAGGGATACCTACAGGATTCCTTATTACAAAACCCTCTGAGCATCTTCATTATCTTTGTAATCTCAACCCCTTTAACCCCACTGAAAGGAAAAAGGGTTAGTTAGGGAAGCTATTTTTTGTATATAGAGGGGTCCACATGAATATAGTAAGGGAAAATCATTGTCCCAAGTGCCTCCAATCCCAATACACAAGTTATAAGAGAAGAAATGATACATCAAAAAGTCATACAGTAGGTCAAAGGTAGTAGAACCTAAGTCTTCTGACCCCACTTCCTGTCCTGTATCTTACCTACTGAGTTACACTGTCCACTGGTTTGACAGTGAGTAGAGGTAACTCTAGAGACCCCTAAAGATAATTTGTCCTCATTGCTTAGGCACAGATGTTTTGGACACCTGAGATATGAACCCTCAAGGCTCCTTTGAGAGGTACTGAATGCCTATAGCTCCTTTTTGATGTCAGTGTATGTAATCTTAACCCCTTCGTGTGTGCTAGAGAGGAGCTAGAATCCCAATTTTACAGATGAGCAGGGATCCGGGTTTTCATTCACTGTGGAAAAATGTGGATTTTCTCCTTTAAAGGAGAAAAATGCAGGAAAGGGTGGGTTTCCCTTTGCAGGCTGTCAGCTTTCCAACCTGCAAAGAGCTGCTTAGGGCTGGGAGGAGTGGGAGGAGGGTGTTCGGAGGCAGGGGTGTCACGTGCATCTGTTTGCTTGTGCACACATGGCTGACATACAGCCAGGCAGTTAGATACAGATAAGTTTATGGGGGCTGGTGGTTGGAGGGCCAGGGCTTGGGGACTGTCTGGTGGGGCAGAGGGAGTAGAGCATATGTGTGTGTGTTGCAGGGGTGTGTAGAGGGGGTGAGTGGGTGCTTGCCAGCACTGGGGGAAGTTTTCTGGGCTCCAGGGTTATAGTGGAGTAGGGGGGTTTGAGGCAGAGCTTGGTGCTGCCAGCAAGCCCAGCTCTATACTGTTGCCAGCAGGGCCTGCCCAAAGGCACGTGTCCCTCCAGTGGAGGAAGGGGTCAAGGGGGCTCTTTGGGGCGGGGAGCTTCATGGCTGGTCTGGCGGCACCAGGGGCTGGTACCTGTGCTTGCAGGGGCAGGGGTAGGGGTGGCCAGGAGACACTGCCCAAGGGGGAGGGACACAGGAGCCCCTGCCCAAGGTGGGGGTGCCACAGACATCTTCTCTGTCCAGCCCATGCTGGGGCTGGACTTGATCTGCTGCTACCTGCACAAGGTGCAGCCACTGTGCTCTGGCCCGGGTAGGACGGACAGTACCTGGAGCCCCTTGCTCTCCTCTTGCTGCCCACAGTATGGCCCAGGCCAGAGCCATACTTGGCTTAACATTACTGTTGTGGAGCATGGCGCTGGTCCTCCAGCTGTTGTAGAGCTGGCACCGTGGGACAGCGTGTGGTGCTGCAGCTACTGCCTGTGGTTCCACATGAGGTGTGCTGCATGCACCTCATACTGGAGACCATCCCCACCATGTCCCTGCAGACCACAATCCTGTGAGTCCACGCAGGATCAGGCAGGGCAAGGGGCAGCTGAGTCCCCCTCCAGCTGGGCTGGGGGGCTAGGGACTGTGGGTCTGGAGTAAGGAGCACCATCAAGGTGAGAGGACAGGGGGTCAGGAGGGAGGGGTACTGACAGGGCCAGAGGGTTTTGGCTTGGGAGTGAGAAGCAGCAGCCCGGGCAGGGGCAGAGCAGCAACATATCAGGTCTGCTGAGTGCCACAAAGCAGCAGGAGGGGACAACTGTAGCTGTACCTGTGTCCTGGTGAGTGAAGGGGGTAGGAGGACCTCTGATTTTCCATTCTAATAAACCAAAATCAAACACCAAAATATATAGGTGTGTAGAAATTATTTTATTATAATGATTGAGGTACCAGTAGGCTTCCAGATTGCTTTAAAATTGTAAATATATCAATAAAACATCAACAATATATCAATAAAACATTGTGTTCAACTGATACCTATATATAGTAACATTGATATGTGGATTTTGGAGGTTTTAATCAGAGATTTTGGGATTTTTAAACAGGGAAAACCAGGATCCCTGCAGATGAAGCAGTGAGGGAATCCTTAAGACTCACAAAGAGCTGAACCCAACTTTCCCAGGTCCTAGGCTAGAACCCCCTGGACCTTTCTCTCTAAGGGCAGCTAATACTATAACTACTTGTGGCATGTTTTCTTGAGCCTTCCTCTGAAGCAGCTGATTGATACAGAATAATGGACTAGAGGGACCAAAGTTGGGCTGCGGTTTGGCAACACCACTAGTCCAGTTGCTGATCCTTGGGTCACCCACATCTAATATAAAATCTTGGGCAACAAGAAAGTTCATGGAAAGACTATGCTGGAAAGGCTCCCACTGAGTGCTGAGAGAGACGGCATGTGTGTGTTTCTGCTTAAACCTGCACAAACACAAAACCTTTTTAGCAATCAGCACAAGGGAAAATATTGATGGTTGTATTAAAAGTAAATATATTTTTAATTAAATCATTTTCCCCATTCTCCATCCAAGAGGGGCTAAATTACTCATAACATGAGTCACAGTTCACAGCTGTTTCTTTTCTTCCAAAACACACCACATAAATTATACCAACCCCATCCACCCTGTGACACCCCCACCACCTCCAACCAGAGCACTCCAATGTCTTCAGGCCACTGTTACACCAACCTGGCATTTTCTAAGGGCTTCAAGGTTAGAGCAGATAAGTTTATTATCTTCCTCTCTCTTTCTCTTTCTCTTTCTCCCGCCAGCTCTGGCATTGTTCTGAAGGGCTCATTAATCAAAAGGCAATTAATTCCCCATCATGGGGGCAAATAACAAATACAGTCATTCAATAGCCTCCTTTCTCCACGCTCGAGTGTTTCTCTGATTCCTGCAGAAAACGAATGATTAAACACTTCATTAACATCCTGTGGGCCGGGGAGGGGGGACTCAGACACCTGGATTATTTATCTCTGTCGCCATGGAGACAAATAGTACAGAGGTGCCAAAATGATTTAGGTAAAAGAGGGTGTACAGTTGTTAAATGAATGCAAAAGAATGGGAGAAGGAGGAACAGCCCGAAAAGTTACTTTAACCCCACTGGAAGGAAAAAGAGTTAGTCAGGGAAGCTCTGTTTTGTATATAGAGGGGTCCACATAAATAGTACCTACAATCCCAATACACAGGTTGTAAGAGAAGAAATGATACATCAAAAAGTCATACAGTAGGTCAAAGGTAGTAGAACCTAAGTCTTCTGACCCCCCTTCCAGTCCTGTATCTTACCTACTGAGTTACACTGTCCACTGGTTTGATAATGGGTAGAGGTAACTTTGGAGTTCACCAGAGACAATTGTCCTCATTGAATCAGACGTTTAGGCACAGATGTTTTGGACACCTAAGATATCATCCCTCAAGGCTCTTTTCAGAGGTACTGAATACCCATAACTCCTTTTTGATGTCAGTGGAAGGTAAGGGCACTTAGCACTTCTTGAAGGGTCCCCACACTGAATATTGTTGCCCCTAGGATTCCTTTTTATCAGAGACCCCCAAGGATTGACATGGCCCCTCATCCAATTTGGTATCAAGTGAACTTTTAATAGTAACCTCTAGGCTTATTACATGTATTCTTCCTTGCAATACGACCTGACAAGCAGTTCCTTCAGGCATTACGGCAGCGACCTTCAGTGGTACTAGCCTCAGATCCTCTGCCGGGTGTGCAGGATGTTAGTTCTGGATTCCTCCTTGTTCAAACAAGAAGTCCAAGGTTGTTCCTGTCTCCCCAGGGTGGCAACACACAACACGTGTTCCTTTGTTTGTCCATCACTTTTGTAATTTCTCTCATCCCACTTTGTCCAGTCCTCTGGCTCTGTGCCAAGCATTCCTTATATGGTGCACCAATCCCCTGGCACTGTGCCAGCCACATTCCCTATAGGGAAACTGCTGTCTCTTGCTCGCCCAATGCCCAATCATAGCACTCACATCTCCCAGTGCCACAGAAAGCTCATACACTCACACTGAACTCCCTCTGTTCAATTTTGTTGCTTAGTTCTGGGAAGGCCTGAACTATAGCAAAAGCTTTAGCATAACTCAGTTTGCCCACTACACTGATCCCTCAAGGCTCTTCTGAGAGGTACTGAATGTCCATAACTCCTTTTTGATGTCAGGGAGGTGAGGGCACTCAGCACTTCTTGGAGGGTCCCCACACTGAATATGACCCCTGGATTTCAGCAAACAGCTTATTCAAGTCATCTGAATCTCCAGGACAGAAAGAGAGAGAGGTGCTTAGTTCAAGTAATTGTGAATGGAAAGCTCTTTCCCAGGGCTCAGAGAGAGGGATGAGAAAAATACTTTGAAAAGAAAACTGCATGGTGATGTTATCTAAGACCAGGACTCCTATGTTTGAGCTTTGACTGCCTGTGTGGACTTGACCAAGCCATGGTAGTCCAAGTTTTCAAAATGGGCCCCAGGTAGCCCAAATGGGGATACCTAGAATCTCCTGTAGACCCTAAGATATTTCATCCTGATTGTGCTGAATCTGAGAGGCCCACGATACCTTAGTCCCCCCACCTTCCCCTCCCTGCCCCCATGAGAATTAGTTTGTAAACTAAAAGGTCCAACTTTTTCCAATAAGCTTAAGGTTTGCTCAGAGCAATCCTGGCTGGGTCATTGGTGACTACAGGCCTTGGGGGGGCTGAGCTCAGAGAGTTGGGGGAGCAGGTAGTTTTCTCCTCTATCCTTCTGGTTATGGGTCATAGGCACAGGAGGGAGATAAGTACTGAAGAAGTCAACAGATAACTGTGGCCTTGGTGCCAGATGAAGGCTTTGGCTTCTTCAATCACAGTCTGCACTTTGGAGAGAGAGGCATCAGTTTGTTGGGAAGGCACAGCCTCCACCTCACTCCAGTGGGAAAGAAGCTCTTCTTGGCCAGTATGGCTGACCTGCTTTGCAAGGCTTTAAACTAAGGTCACTGGGAGATGGGTGGACAATCACTAGTGCAAGTCCTGGAAGTGACAACTGCAGAATCAGCAGGTCAGGTAACACCAGGGAACTCACTCCTACCCCAGCCCGAGGATGGGACTCTTCTAAGAGGACAGGGAAACCCAGGGCTTCCAGTGGCAGGCTTAGCTGCCTGTCCACAAATGCCAGGAACATGGGGAACAAACAGGTGGATTTGTTCCCCATGTTCATTCATTCTACTAAGCAAAAATGAATACAATCTCATAGGGATAATGGAAACCTGGCGGGACTCCACCTATGATTGGACCACAGGTATTGATGGCTATACCTTGTACAGGAGGGTTCAAGAGCTCAGAGCAGAGCAGGAGGGAAACAGCTAGCCCATTGTTGGTCAAGATGGCAGCCTTCACGTAACCAGCTTAGACTGATCATAAGTCTGTCTTCATTCTTCCTAAGTCTACATGGGCATTGCTGTTAGGTTAGTCTTTGACTCTCTTGCATTAGAATTGACCTGTGGCATGAATAAATGCTTTGTTTTATGTTGCCAGCATACCCAACAGGTGCAAACAAGCAATATTTTTCTTACAAGTGCCCCATTTCTCACTGTCAGTGTTTCCTCCTGATTTTCAATGCATTGGTGTTTTAGGACATTGCTCCAAATTCTTATACGTTTCTCTCCACTGGCCCCCCAGATAGATCCTTTGCACTTTTAGTCAATTTTTGGCCTGAACAACATTTTCTGGAGAGAAACCAGGTGGAACTTTGGAAATAACTTTGGTCAGCTTTGGATGTGGAGCCAGCTCTGAACTCTGCTATTCTGACCTGTCTCTGACTAATAAAATGCTATCCACATACCAAATGATCTCCCACTAGGAAGCTGAATTCCCAGTCTATTTATGGTTATTGATTGTGAAACTGTCCATGGCTGTATTCGCTGACCTGGAATGCATACAGAGATGGGGTGGGTGAAGAGTGAAAGAAAAAAAATGCACACATGCTGTCTCAGTTTCACACTAGCAAATGAATACATATATGTTCTGTCTTACACACACACATGGCTTTTGTAGAGATGTTGCATATGGTGATATGCCCTCTCATGGGGTTTTCAGTTATTATAGCAAAAGCTCTTCCCTTCACATGGGCCAAGGGTGGACAATTATTTGAGCCTGCAGGCCACACAGGCAGTTCTGAGGAACTGCTGTGGTAAAAATATGTTATAATCTAGTCATTATGATTTTGCAATAACGTTTGTGTAGCAGCTGTGTGGTAAAAATGTCTCATCTCCCTACACAAAGGCTTCACAGCTGAGAACTGTTTAGTTTCACTACATAATTGCTTCTGCATATTATCACACTTGCTTCTGCTAAGGTATGTAGGCCAATGATAGATTTACGAGTAGCACTAGACTTCTGCAGACATAGCCAGGAACAGATGCAACAAATAACTCCTTACGAGAGATAAGAGAAGAGGCACAGGGAAAGGTGCTGATGTGAAGAACTCAGACCTTGACCGAAGAATGACCGAAATGGACTTAAGGACGGCCCCAGGGAGGAGATTTAAGATGTAAATGAGACATGTATGTAAACCGTCATAGAACATGTACCTGCTAGACATATGTTGTAAGACGTAATACTTGGGCTGCCAATAATTACGCGACACGTTAGATCTTTTGTTTATGTTAGCTATAAAAAGGAACCCCAGACTCTGTTTGGGGTCGACACGGATTTGAGTAAGTTAAGCTCCCTTGTCGAACTTGTTTGCAAACAATAAATCTGAACTTGGACCCAGCCTGTGTGTGACTCTCTCCTAGGGGTGGATTGGACAAGCCTCCAGGGGCACGAAACTAGCCGTTTGTGCAACACTGCTGCAGGCCAGTCAGCAACCCCCCCCGCAATTGCCTGAAACCTGTGTACCCTGCGGCTCCTCCCTGCCCCTGCCAAAAGCACACAGCCGCAGCCCTGACCTTGGCCTGCCTCGTGCCTGCTCTAGACTCGCCCGCCCATGCTGAGCAGCTGCAGCAGCCAGGCAGAAGCAGCTGCTCAGCATAGGGAAAAAGTGCCCCCTCCCCTTTGCCAATGCCAGGCCCTTCTTGTTGCAGCCACCCAGAGCCTGCACCCAGGCTGCCCTGTGTCTCCTCTCCACTGCCTGGCTGCTGTTGCTACTGCCGCTCCTCAGTGTGGACGGGCAAGTCTGGAGTAGGTATGAGGTGGGCCAGGGTTGGGGCTGGGTGCACATGTTCTGCCTGGTCTGGAGCTGGTCTGCTCTGCTGGGCTGAGTCCAGACAAGGTGTAGGGCAGATCAGAGTCTGGGCTGTGTGTGCGAGTACCCGCCAGTATCATGGGGCTGGGGCCAGCAGCAGTGGCAACCAGAAGGAGCCGCTGCCATCTGCCTCAGCCCCACTGTATGCCCAAGGGGCAGCAGGACATGCCACGGGCCAGATGTTTTCTGAACCAGGTGGGACTGAGGGATCTGATCCAGCCCACGGGCCATATTTTGCCCACCCCTGACATAGGCACTAAAGAGTAAGACTGGTTCAGTAATTAGGGCACTAACATTGATTTAGCCAAAGCTGGGGTTAGCCCCTTGCTCTGCCACAGATTCACTAACTTCCTTGAGCAAGTCACTTCACATCTTTTTGACTCACTTACCCATGTAAAAAAGTAAGCTGCTGACACCTCCCTACTTCACAAGCATATTGTGAAGATGGTCATGTCATCAGATGTATAATAGAGGTCTTGCAAAGATCTTCAGTAAGTATAAGAAGAGGTGATTTGAATCTCCAAAGTAACTGAGAAGGATAAAAAGAGGCATGCTGCTGCTGATGCTGCAGGAAGCTCAGGGTTCCCACCCTTGTCTTTGATACAATGTCCCAATGTAACCCTGGTCACGTCATTTAAGCTTTCTTTGCTGCAGCTCCTTACCTGTAAAATGGATTGAATAATCCTTCATTTTTCTCACCCCTATGTCTCTGGTGCTTCTGTTTTATAAGCCAGGGGTGCTCAACTCCTGGCCTGAGGGCCAAATCCAGCCCATGGAGCCACAGCATCTGGCATCCAGTCTGTAGGACTCCATAGGGGTTGGGAAATTTGGCTGTGGGGGGTGGGGAAAGGGTCAATGAATACTGCCCCTTTTCATCCCCATTTCTACTGCCAAATTCCCAAGCCTCATGTGTCTAGGTCAGGGCAGAACCATGCTGCCGCCTCCTTGTGACACCAGGCTACTCCCCATCCCTATGTGGCTAGATTGGGCTCGTGACCCATGGACCGGGTCAGGCCTACCAGCCAGATCCAGCCCACAGACAGACTGAGTGGCACCACCCATCTGTCCCACAGGGGAAAAAGTTTTGGCACATCGTTATCACCTGTTCAGAACAGCTACTCCCT
The DNA here is from genome assembly GCF_000455745.1 of Alligator sinensis. Taxonomy (NCBI): domain Eukaryota; kingdom Metazoa; phylum Chordata; order Crocodylia; family Alligatoridae; genus Alligator; species Alligator sinensis. The sequence continues at coordinate 570,197 of NW_005842165.1, read as the reverse complement.
TTTTACGTGTCTAAATAGCACCTCACGCAATAGGGCTATAGAAAATCACCCATCATTGTTTAGTGTTATTCATTCATTTTAATATTATTCTTGATAAAGCAAGCATTTGGCATGCATTTGGGTTCAGAAACCCCAGGCTCACTCAACCTTTATTTGTCAATTAAAATATTATCATTGCCTTTAGCAACATTAATTGTAAATCATTATATTAGTTATTTAATCACCAAAGTTACCAAAAACAATAAATACCATTCAGATACTCAGTTTATGCTGTTAATCATAGTTTATCAGTAAAAATAGTTTTAGATTATTAAAGCAATTACTGTGTAATCATTTATGTTTGCAAAAATTCATTAATCTTTATTCATTATTCAATCAGGTCTCTTTCCAATTGCATTATTTTAGCACATTGGCTCTAATTTGCCATTTCAAAGTGATATGAGAAAAACCAGAAGTGACATGAGAATATTTTGTAATGTATATGTTGTGAAATTTGGCAGAAATTAGCAGAAAGGAAAGATATGAAAAATATGAATGGATCCACTTCCAAAGAAGTAGTTTTGTGGACCTATTAGATTCTTATCAGATTCATGCCAGAGCTTGCTGCCCACAATCAATCAGTATCTGGGACTGGTTGTGTCAAAGGCCAAAGAACACCTAGGACAGTTTTCCCCATTTGCTTATGATGGACAGCTCACTCAGCAGCACACAAAATGTATGAAATCTGCTGCTATCTTCTTAAAAACCTGACCCATAAGACTAGGCTCCACGGTCCTTACACGCAGCCTTTTGACTCATTCAAGGGGAACAACACAGCAATATGGCAATAGCATAGAAGCAGTGGAATGTGAAACTAAGGGCAGGGGTGGGCAAAATGCGGCCCGTGGGCCACATTCGGCCCACCAGGACCTTCTATCCAGCCCATGGGGCCCCTAAAAACTTTAGAAAATTAATATTAATCTGCTCCTGGCTGTCTGATGGGAGCCAGGGGGAGCCAGTGGCAGAACTAAGCCCTGGCAGCAAATCCAGCCCAGCCCTGCCCCACCCCAACCAGAAGCCTCTGCCTAGCAGGGTCTTCTGTGGAAGGGGCTTCTGGCCTGGGACTGTTCCTGCCTCCCTGCACCAAGTGAAATACAGACAAGGAGAAGTGGGGGGAGAGAGGCAGGGGAGGACCATGGGCAATCACCCCAGTCCTCAGGGCTGGGCCAGGCTGGCTCCTGCAGTCCTTGCGATGCTGCCGGAAACTACATGGTGCTGGAGCTGCTGATGGCCGGGCGGGCAAGCAGTGGGGAGAGTGGGGAAATGGCTGTGGCAGGTGAGCAGAAGGGGCAGTGAGTGGGCACATGGAGCGCAGTGGCAGCCAGGCAGGAGCCTGGGGTCTGTGCTGGTGTACCGGGGCCAGTGCCAGCAGGGCAGCAGGAGCGCAGGGTGTAGGCTGGCAGGGGTCTATGGAGCCAGGCTGGGCTGTGCCAGCAGGGAGAGAGGGGAGCTGGCCCGGCTCCATAGAGCCCCACCTGGCTGGGACCCTGCACTCCTGCCACCCTGCTCTGGGCCCTGCCAGCGCTCGTCCTGGGACACCAGTGTGAGCCCCATGCTCCAGTCTAGCTGTCTCTGGTTCCCACACACCAGCTCACTCCCAGTGCCCCCCAGCTCAGCTGTGTGGTACAGGCAGAACCGGCGCACACAGCCCCAACCCTGCATGCCCCGTGCTCACCCATCCGGGTTGAGCAGCGGCAGCGCAGAACAAACTGCTGCTCAGAATGGAGGAAAAGTGGTCCCTCCCCCTCCCCCTCTCTGTGGTGGTGCTTCCTGGTACAGCTGCCCAGAGACCATGCGGGGCTGCCTGTGTCTTTACCACATCACTGCTGCCTCTGGGCTGTCCCATGGGGCAGCCGTGACAACAGAGGGAAGGCACAGGCAGCCCTGCGTGGGCTCCAAGCGGCTGCACAAGGGAGTGCCGGCAGTGGGAAGGGGAGAGGTCACTTTTCCCCCATGCCAAGCAGCAGTTTGTCCCCTGCTGCCACTGCTCAGTCTGGGCCCCGCACTGGCTCCGGGATCACCCATTGGGGCTGAGCAGCAGCAGCAGCTGGGCAGAAACTGCTGCTCAGCATGGAGGAAAGTGCCCCTGCCCCCCACAGCTACCGAGCAGGTTTTGGTGCAGCTGCCCAGAACGCACGCTGCACTAGGCTGTGGTATGGCTCCTTCACCGCCACTTGTGAGCTGCCCTACTGCTGCTCCACACGGTCACTGCTGCTGCACTGGGCGGCCCAGAGGCAGCGATGAAGGAGCCACACTGCAGCCTAGCGTGGCGCAGGCTCTGGGTAGATGCAGCTGAAACTCCTTGGCGGTGGCAAGGTGGGGGTTGGGGGGTGATTTCCTCTGAGCCGAGTGCGGGGTCTGGGCTGGCAGGGGCTGTATGGAGCTGGGCCGAGCTGCTCAAGCAGGGAGAGGAGAAGCCAACCCAGCTCCATAGAGCCCCTGCCAGCCCAGACCCCATGCTCCTGCCACCCTGCTCTGGGCCCCGCTGATGCTCGCCCTGCGCTCCCACCCAGCTGTCGCTGCACTCTGCATGCCTGATCACTGCCCCTTCCCCCACCTGCCACATCCATTTCCCCACTTCCCCCCCCGCCAGTTGCTTGCCAGCCAGTGGCTCCAGCACCACCCGGTTCCTGGCTGCATCACCAGGACTGCAGGAGCAGCTGGGATGTGGTACCAGTGGCAAAGATCAGGGGCTAGGGTACAGGACTTCTGGTCCCAAGATGTAGACCAGGAGGTGGGGCTACCCATGCAGCTCTCAATGACTTGCCAAAACTTGGTAAGCAGCCCTCTGCCAAAATAATTGCCTGCCTCTAGCTAAGGGGGATTCAGGTCTAGCTTGAGACTAGATCTAAACATCCCCAAGATCAGGCAGGTGCAGGAAACTTGTCTCTGGGTCATGTTGGCTTTTATCTACTGATAAGCAGAATGAGCAAAATGTAGGGAGCAAAGCAGCAGCACCAATTCTAGAAAGTACATTCAGTTATTTGAGTTATTTTGTTTTTAATGGTTTAAGAAGTTACCAAAGACTTTCTTATATCCATTATTTTATCTTGATAGCTTTTCTGTAAAAAAATAAAGGAACAAAAGCTTCTCCCAAGGGAACTACTAGCTGTAATCTAAGTCTCCTTGGCATGTAATTTACAGACTGGATGACTCAATGTGGTTTTTGTCAGTGTATAGGCTTTTTCTATAGTCCATCATCACAAATTTGTCTTCAGACCATCCATGTGAGATCAGGATGTATACTTATTATTGTTTTACAGAGCGGGGTCTCTTTTGGGAGTCCTTACCCCCAAGAAAGTACTTTACAGACTATGAGGTCAGCTGTTGTAAACAGGCAGGGAAATCAGATACAACGTCTCCTCCCAGCACCTGCAGCTGAGATCCATTGTGCGTGAGCTCATAATTCAGTCCAGGTTCCTCTCCTCACAGGGAGATAGGATAGATCACCATCTAATGAAAATTAGCATAGCTCCATTTGAATCTATACAAAGAACATCCCCAGAGCTCATGGATGAGATTCCCCGCTGGAATACAGCATCACTCCTTTGAAGTCAACAGGTGTTGTTAGACTATACCCTTCCTATATATTAAATCTTCTTAAGACAGGGGTGTCTGCATGTTAAGATATGAAAAGATGAACCGAATGCCCTCTGAACATCTTGGAGTTATACCTCTTTGGGCGAGGATTATCTCCATCTGGCTCCAAGACGCTATTCCATGACTTGGTTAAAATGAGCATTCCTAGTGAAAGTTTTCAATAAGGTGCCTACCTTCCAGTGTTGGGTTCCTTTCCTCTCCATCCTAATGGTGTCTCTGCACCAGAGAGACACTGACAGAGAAAAGACCCACTTCACTATCAAGGTCCCTTTCAAAGTCTTTGTGCTATAATTCAATTTGGTGCATTCAGAGCTCAGGTCCTGCTTTGTGGCCATTGTGAATCACCTGGAATTGTCTAGGAGTTTAAATTCTGCTCATTGCAGCCCACTTGAATTACACAGCACTTAATACATCACAATCAAATGCCCAGAGTGCTCCTTTGAGTCTTAACCCACAGCAGGTAATCAATAATTTTGTCTCTGTCCCCTTCTCCCACCATAAGGTGCAGCCCGTGCTAGGAATTTTAGGCCATGAAATAGGAAGGGTAAGGTAAAAGAGTAATTTATTTCAGGGAGTCAGTTTCATATCAAGAGGATAGAGAGGCTACTTTCAGGGGAGGATAGAGAGGCTACTTTCTCTTTAGAGAATTCCTGTCAAGTAAACACTGCTGAGGAGGTGAATCATGGGGAAGGGACAGAGGTTGCAGACACATTATATATTTACCCCACAGTAATTTGACTTTACTGGGCATGTCTACATGTGCCTTTTTCATGCAGGCTTAGCCTAAAATTGCCATTTTTAAGGCACATTAAGGGTACGTGTCTACACGTGCATGCCCTTAATGCACCTTTAAAATAGTGATTTAAGGTTATGTGAGTCTAAATTTGAAACCTGCATAAAGCAAGTATCAATTTTAGGTGCAAAAAGCTAAGTCGCATTAGCGCACATGTAGACACACTAATGTACATTAATGTGGTAGACACACTAATGCATATTAACGTGGTGTGTGTTAATGGATACATACCATGTTAATGCGCATTAGTGCATCTACACATGCACTAATGCAATTTAGCTATTCACGTCCAAATTTAATGCACTTTAATGCATATTAGCAGGTCTATAAGTATACTCATGCCTAAATCACCGTAATGCACTTTAGGCAAAGGCACATTAAGTTTAGGTGCACATAAATACACATGTAGATCCACCCACTCTTTACGAAAAGTGTAGCAATCGCACCATGTGCAGCTTACACCTGTGTAAGTCACACCATTCTGAGACATTATGCCTTGGAAAATGAGAAGTAACTATACACAAATGTTATTTAAACCATGGCATCCAGCTCTGCTTGTCACTTTCATCCCAGAGTACCACTGGGTTGTGGGAGTAAGAGAGAATCAAAAGGCCTGTCCCATCACTTTGTTGCTTGAAGTTTGTACCATTGTGACTCCACATTCCACCCATGTCAGTGGTATAAAACTGGAACAAGGCAGCAGGGATCAGACCTGATTTCTCTGATTTCTCTCACAATGTCAATCAGGAGTAACCACACTGAAGACAGCTGGATCTCCCACTTGTGTAAATTGCCACAGCATCACTGAGGTCAATAGGACTGTACTGAATTATATTAGCTGGCTCACTGGGTGGTGTTACACGTTACATTTCACACATGCTAACTCTAAGGAATGTAAAGCAGTATTAAAGTTAGCACATGTGGTGAGCAGTCCAATTAAGGGCACAGCTCTGACTTGCCGCTAGAGGGCTGATGAGCAGCAGCATAAGCTAGGAGATGCCAAGTCTGCCTTGTGGCTGCCCCACTCTCCAGTGGCTTCCCAGTCACCTGTTGTCTCCCCACCGCCACCCCATTTGGGCCCCTGGCAACTCCCCACTCACCCACCCACTCTCTGCTCGCCTGCCCCTGCCCTTCCCCCACAGCTTCCCACTCACCTACAGTTGCCCAGCTTTCTGTCCAATGCAGTAGAGTTCTGGGGGGAGCAATAGGAGCAGTGCATCCAGGGATACTGAAGAACTGGAAATTGCTGGTACTGGTGCCATGAAGCAGACTGATGTTACTGTAACATGAGTTGTCTAAAACCAGATGGAGATAATCCTTACCCAAAGAGGTATAACTCAGAGATGCTCAAAGGGCACTTAGTTCATCTTTTCCTGCCTTAACATGCAGATGGCCCTGTCTTAAGAGCATTTAACATGTGGGACGGGAACTGTCTAACAACACCTGTTGTCTTCAAAGAAGTAATGCTGATGTATTCCAGCAGGGGATCTCATCCATCAGCTCTGGCGATGTTCTCCATAGAATCAAATGGAGCTATGCTGATTTTCATTAGATTGTGATCTATCCTATCAACTCCAATGGAGAAGTGCTATTTTACACCAGTTGGCATTCTGATCTCCTGAAATTACACTGTATACGAAAGTAGATTCAGCCCCTGCCTTAAACCCACCAAACATCCTGGCTGGGCTGTACAGTCCTGGCTTGAGAAGAGATGCCCCAGCATCTCTCTGGAGTTTAAAAACTCAGGATTTTGTTCCTAATTTAACAGTTTTGCCCTGGAAACACATGGTACCAGGCAGCACTGGAAGGTGATGAACTGCTTCAATTCCAAATGTTCTATTTTCTACTCTGAAAAAGGTATTGCCCCTTAATCTGGTACCATGCGTGTACAATTGCTGGTACTGTACCATACCAGTGGAGGCTGTCATAATTTCAGCTGCCCTCCCTTGTGCAAACAAGATGTTCCTTTCTGGCATATCACAGGTTACCATGAGGGAAGAATGTGATGTTTAAAATGATGAACACTGTCCGTGACCTTTCAGTCATGCAGGTGCAGAGTTGCCAATTACATGTAAAACACTCCAGGGCTTTGCGAATCCAGAACATGACCTTTTCTTTTCCTGCAGGGGGTGAAACATTGCTCAGCACTGCTTCAGCATCACTCGTTGCATCTGCATCTCAGAACCTCTACAACCCCAGCCTTGGAATTCAATGAAACCAAAATGCATTCTCATCACAGGGCTGGCTCAGCTGCTAGACACAGTATAAAAGCCAATAAAGTCCATAAGCAAATGCCTCATTTACACTCTAGGGCTAGGAACAGACATTACACGTAAACCAGTTTAAGTGATCGGAAACTGGTTTAAACCTGTAACAGAACAGATGTTCATTGCACATAAACCAGTATGAAAATGGCTGAAATCGGTTTGAGATAAACCTGGTTGAATGTAGTATCAGACTTAACTGATTTGGGTCAAACCGGTTTATGCAATGTCTGTCCTAGACCCCTTTCTGGTTTAAATTAAACCAGACTCCCCCAGCATCCTGGCATGCTCTCTGGGCTGGGCAGGGTTCTCTGCTCCACAGCAGAGCAGGCCCCTCCCCTCTGCTCCCTGGCTGGTGCTCTAGCAGAGACTGCAGGCATCTGCCTGGCTTCCTCCTGCTCCCCCACTCCCCTCACCACTCCCTGCTAAGTAGGGATCCCCTCCTCCCCTCTACCTTACACGGACACCTCTCAGCATTAGCTAGCAGACCACATGCTGGCTACGGTCTGTGCTGTCGGAGACTGGTCCCTTCCTTGGAAAAGCTGTTTAAGAAGAGCCTGAACTAATGGATTTGTTTTCTGATGGGGTGATAAACACTGTGTTATTAACTGCCTTGTGGGCTGCTCGGGGGTGGGAGAGGAGATCTCTCCCTAATCAGAGCATCCTGCTGGGGCCTGGCCACGCCCCCCCCTCAGCTCAGCATTGTGGAAGGGAAGGGAGGGCTGCTCTAGTGCCCCCAGCTTCCAGCCTGAGCCGCTGAAGGCATGGGCCTTTCTGGGATGTCTGCTCGGTTACAAACTGGTTTAGCCTAGCCAGGTTAGACTAACCTGCAAAGACTGAATTAATTCAGGCTCAGGCTTTTTGAATATCTGTCCCAAGCCTAGGTCTAGCCATGGTGGTACTGTAAACTGGTGACTCAGGTTGTACTCTGGCCTAACTTCTATCCTGTCACTGAGCTATGACAGACATTGCCAAAATGTATTGCTCTACCTCAGACAAACTATGCAACCTCAATAGCTCAGTGCCTCAGTTTCCCCATCCCTAATGTGTACAGGCAGTGATTCCACTAATGCACTTTAAATCCCTCTATAATATTACATGTAAGTCATTCTTCCCACATTGTTAATAAAATGGAGACTGAAATAAAGGGTTGATTTTACACACACAACTTGTGCTGATTTAACTAAAATCACTGCTTAGATCAATTTAATTAACCCCTGTGCAGATGCTCATAAATAGTTTTACAATTAACTTGTATTGATTTAGCTCCAGTGAATTCATGGAGCTTAATCTATGTAAGCTAGTTGTAAACTGATTTACCTGCATCCACACAGGTGTTAGCACCTGTCTGACTACATTGATTTAACCCTGGCAGGAGTTGGTGTAACTTTCAGATGCAGAAAAAGCCCAAGATACTTTGCTGGCTCACATTTCTGTCAAACTGTAAACCATGCCTTACCCTGAAGTCCTAGGGCTGATCTCGAGGGATTCTGAAACTTACTTATCCCCACTGACTCTAATACAAATAGTGGGTGTTCCTTGTTTCTCAGGATTCAAGGCCTTTTTAGTGTTGCCATTGGGGTGCTGAGTATGAGAGGTCATGGGTGAAAAAGCAATCCCAGCCAGATTTCTGGAATTGCTGTTAACCTAGGCTACATCTATATGAGGCCAGTTTAGATTGCTTCAGATTGGCAGTGGTACAGACTATGGAAGTCTGATAGTACATCTATACCAGGGGTTATCAGCCTGTCTGGACTCAAGGTACCCCTCAATGGACTCGAGACGTTCCTCCATTACTCTTATTAATTGAGTGGCACCCAATTTCAAAAACTAGCTTATAGATTACAGTTCTTACCTTCTTCAGAGGGGCGCAGCTTTAGGGGTGGTGGATTAGCTGGGGAGGGACAAACCTGAGCCTGAGGTTTTCTGTTTATCTCCTCGCACCTCCCAGCAACCTTCAAAGGTTTTTTTGGCATCTCAGCATATTCCCTTGCTGAGATTCACTAGTCACTGCTGAGAAGACAATTGTTCAAGTACAAGGGTTAATTGGCATGGGTACTCTCAACAGCATAGCCACAGTAGAACAGTACTCAGTGCTGGCAACAACTCACCCAAGGTTTTGTCTGCACTGGGGGACTTCCTCTAACAGAGCTTCTGGCAGTAGCAGAAAATAGTTGCCACAGGGAAGCTGACACTTTCCAAGCCTGGTAGACCCAAGTGCGGTTGTATCTTTACCACCTGCAGTCATTGCAGTGTAGACATACCCAGAGTGTAAGGGAGTCCAATGGGATGTAGGAAGGTATAAATGGCACAGAACTTATGTGGGTCCCTATATAACTTAGATGATGTACCAGAAGTATCCTCAAATCCCCACCCATGAGCCAGATCCAGCCCACAGAGTCATGTAACCTGGCCCATAGGTCTCTTCACAGGTCCAGAAATTTGACAGTGGGGGAACAGTATAATTTAACACTGCCACTGCTCCACCACCACAAAATTTCCAAGCCTCTCAAAGTGGGATCAGGCCCCGTTCCTGCATAACTGAACTGAGCTGGGGCCTGATCCATCTACACAGTAGTGGCCTGGCCAGGGCCCAATGAAGCTGAATGAGAATAGTCCAGTCAGGGCCTGATTCAGCTGCATAGAAATGGCCCAGCTGGGGCCCTATGTAGCCATGTGGGAACAACCTAGCCAGGGCCTGATGCAACTGTGTAGACTGAGCCATTCCCATGCGGCTGAATCAGGTTCTGGCTGGCTGGTTATTCCCACACAGCTGCAAGAGGCCTCGCCCTCACATGGTTGCATTGGGCCCCAGCCCCTTAAAGTAGGACTGGCCCTGGCTGGGCTAGCACCACAGGCTGGATCAGGCACACAGACTGGATCCAGCCAACAGATGGACCTGACATTGCTCAGCTGACCCGTGGACCGAAAAGGTTGGGCAACACTGATCTACCACATATCATTCATAGAGTGAAATTCACACTGGGCAGATAGGCAGTTCAGGACTGTGCACCTGCTCCATTGCACTTAAACCCTACAAGCAAAGGAGAATTCCACATGTAGTGAACAGCAAACTGACCAAGATATAACCAAAGGCTACAGCTCACTGGACCAAACATGTTGGGATAGCACCTATGAACAATGTGCAGCAAACCTGCCATCATTTGGCAGGAATCGAATCAGTTTGCAAGACTACTGTGGACAGAAAGCAAGACATCAATTCATTGGTTACTGTAGGTTCAATGAATAATCTGACCAACTCCACCTGTAAGGAAACTATATACAACCCCTGGTCCCTGCTACCCCCCCCCCCCAAATCTTCATCAACAACAGAAGCAGCTTTGTTTTCACCCTTGAGGTGTGAGGGGGGTGACCCATTATTTAAATAACTGAAATCAACTCCCTGCAGGGGTAAGGGAAGAGAACAGGTGTTTGAAAGACATCTTGGGATCCAGCCATGCCCTTACCTTGCTTAGTTAGAAGGATCAGTGAGCTCTCTTCCCCAGCCAGAATTGCCCTGTAGTACTACAGCTGCTATACTGCACAAGACATGAATGAGAAGTGAATGTTATTTGTTCCAGTGGTTTATTAATCATGTTTCCTTTTCTTCTCTCTATTCAATAAACCTAGAGATACAGGTCATCTGTCATACCTGGGGTCTTTTGTCTAAGCCTAAAGAACTGGAAAGCAACCAGTTGTTGCTGTTGTCTGGATTATGGTGGTACCTAGGGGTTGCAGCTGAGATCAGAGCCCCATGGCTTTCAGTGCTAGAGATGCACACTGCAAGACACAGCCCTTCTTTCAGAGAATTCATCATCGTCCCAGTACAACAAAGAGGGGGGGGAAACTTAGAGATACAGAGGCAAGGTGAGGTGGCTTCCCGACCACTGCATAACAGATGTGAGCAGGGGAAGGGATCCAGGGCTAAGATTTGCTCATCTGTCTCTGAGACATGCAAAGGGAAGGCCTCCATTGGGAGTGGGATTAATTCATAGATTCATAGATTCATAGATGTTAGGGTCGGAAGGGACCTCAATAGATCATTGAGTCCGACCCCCTGCATAGGCAG
>NW_005842165.1:546909-558149 GCF_000455745.1 Alligator sinensis | reverse complement strand
GGATGGAGCTCATCCGGGCCTGCCGACTTAAAGTCATCCAGTTCTTCCAAGTGACTCTGCACCAACTCAGGGTCTGCGCATGGAAGTCTGGCGCCTTGGTGCTGCCTCTCTACAACCCCAGTGAGAGACTTGTCGTGCCCCTCGCTTAGGAACACTGGGACAAAGAACTCGTTGAGGAGTTCAGCCTTGTCCCCCCTGTCTGTCACCAATTGTTTCTGCCCATTTAGCAGGGGTCCTATTGCTCCCTGGGCCTTCCTTTTACTCCCTATATATCTAAAAAACAATGTCTTGTTGTCCTTTACTTGGGATGCCATCCTCAGCTCCATGGTAGCTTTGGCCCGTCTAACTGCCTCTCTACAAGCACGAGCAGAGGAGGTATATTCATCTTTGGTGATCTTTCCCTGTTTCCACTTTTTATGTGCTCCCCTTTTGGCCCTTAGGCTGCCTTGGATTTCTGCGGTCAGCCAGGGAAGCCTCCTGGCCCCTTTCCCTCTTTTACCCCGCACGGGGATCATCTCACTTTGTGCCCGAAGGATCGTTTCCTTAAGGCACAGCCACCCTTCTTGTGCTCCCATCACTTCAAAACTCCTACTCTGCAGTGCGTCCTTGACTAATCGCCTGAGTTCATTTAAATCAGCCATAATATACCACTGATTTAAATCAGCTAATAATATACTACTATGCCATCTGTAGGAGGCTCTCTCTTACTTTAAGGAAGAAAGAGCTCAGGGAGAGCCCCAGGTAGGAGAAGATTGTGAGGGAGAAGCTGCAGAAAAGCTGGTCCAGGGAAGTAGGGACTCTGAGTGCTCTGAGTAGAAAAACAGGATAATGCCCATGTGAGCAGTAGGAAGCCTGTTGCAGTGCTATCTGCTCCATAGCAGGACTGTAGACTGGAACCCTGCAAGGCAGACAAGGCTGCTACAGATGGGCTGCCACAGAGACGAGTTAAGGAGTCTAATTAGAGGGCATCTAGCACTAGTCCTGCAGAGTCCTGTGGAGTCACCTGACTGGAAAGGGGCAGGAGCTGGGAGAGATATAAGCCAGAGCCAGAGCTAGGGAAATCAGTCTGGCCCTGGAATCTAAAGAGCTCTGTGGTGAGATGCCTGGGCATGCTATATGCCTGGAGACAGTTCACTGCTAGCCCTCGACCTTTCCTTTGCTGTCTCTAGGCTAAGGCCTGTGGCTGGGTAGGATTTTTGGCATACAGCCAGGAGGCTAGAGGTTTAGTTATAGTCAAAGTGCTTATTTTTTGGTTTTAGTTTTAACCAGTGGCTTGGGTTTGGGACTGTCAGGGAAAGGTGGAGGTCCCAATAATGCCAGAGGGCATGGAAGTGTCTTGAGCCCTGCTAGGGGCTTAAGGCATAGGGCAGGCTTAGCTAGAGGACTGAAGCTCGGAGAAACTGACTGAATCCTAGCAAGGACAGAATCAGGGCCAGGGGCCCACATCCTAGACAAGCAAGAATCAGAGACAGAGGCCCATCAGCCCAGGAAGGGCAGAGACCAAGCCAAGGGCCCCAACATGAGAAAGGCAGAGTTGGGGTCAGGGGCTCAGTGCCCAAAGAAGGGCGAGAGTGGGGCCAGGGGCCCAGCAATACTAATAACTGCAGGGTTGAGGCCAAGATAGCCAGACTCAAATCTATGGGCCAGGGCTGGAGGCTTCCAGCCAGAGGAAAGGAACAGAGGCTGAGAAGGCCAAGAGCCCAACAAGAGAATGATTATACAGTAAGTCTGTGAGGCATGGGCATGGTGTGGTGGTTGATGTCACGTAATAGCCCTTAAGGCTACAGGTGCCCTAGGAAGGGGGCACAGGCAGGTCAGGAGGACTCACTTAGCCCAAGAGGGACAGGACTGATACCAGCGAGGTCTGGGAGGGACCTGCTGGTGGCTAAAAGAACAGGAGCTCACTCTAGGACCTTTAGGTAGCCTCCCTCTTGATCAAACCAATACATCAAGGCATGGGAGGCAAGCAAGAAGGCACCCTGGAGCTGGAGCAGGACAAAGGTTGCATTGTCACCAGGGACCATCACAGCCTCCCCTGGAATATGAGTCTTGCTACAAGGAGCCAAAGATATCATTTCACCTTGCGGCGGGGGGGTGTCTTTGAAACTGATCTGAGAACCAAAGCAGCACCTGAATCTTGATTGTGCTGTGACCACATCCTGACAAATTTCACCTATTCAGTCCCCACTCCCAACATTCACTCCATTCCAGAGTTTGGGAGGCAACCCTCAAAAGGTTATGCTGTAACAGTTGCCTTTTGCAGCTCCTGCCCCTGGGGAATCCTCTCCCATCTAGAACAGCAGCTTTCAGGGTCCCTTGACACCAACTTAACCCTTCTGTTTGATGCAACACATTAGATCAGGGATTGTCAACCAGGCTACTTAAGAAGGCCTAGGGGGTATGCCCAAGCAGGCGGGGACATAGTGCTGCCATGCACCATCCTGCGTTGCTGCATAGGTGCCGCCCATCTGGCCAAACACAGAGGGCAGGATAAGCTTGCACATGGTGGCTACCACTGCTCTGCATTTGGCCACGTTCCCCCACCTCCTCCCTCTCTGCATCTGGCTGCATAATGCCCACCCCGCTCCATGTCCAGCCACCAAGGGTACACTGCTCCACATCCAGCTGTCAGGGGTACACTGATCCAAAAAGGCTAAAAACCCCTGTATTAGTTCATGGTTGAGACATACATCCTGGATCTCCTGGATCTTAGTCCAGTGCTCTGTCCACTGGATACTGCTATCAATAATTTTGGCCATAAGCAATGATCTACAGACAAATAGAGTGAGAGATCTGAGTTTGGGGAGAAAGACAGGAGGAATAATAAAATCCACCATTGGCTGATTGCACCTTCTCTTTGGGAGTATGAGAAAAGCCATTCTTTTCTAGTTGGTCTTTTTCTCATCTCCTCTCTGCCTCTTCAGTTCAGACCTACATGGTATCGGAGTCCAGCCTGCTAAAGAAGAGAGTGCTTTGACTTGGACTGAAGGAGAGCTGGGTTCTATTCCTAGCTCCGCTACTGGCCTGCAGGATGACATTGGCAAGTCATGTCACAGTCTTATGCCCCAGTATTGTTCATCTGTAAATGGAGGAATGATATTGGCCTTTTCTGTAAAGTACTTTGAGGTCTATGGATAAAGATTGCTTGGGATTATTAATAACACTAAGCTATGGGTCCCACCATTATGCTACTGTCATCCTGAACATTACAGGACGCATGGTTCACTTTGCATACACTCTTCCATCTCCTGTGAAACACAGGCTTTTAAATATTTCTTATTATCACTCTTGAACCCTACAATGCACCATTCATTAGCCAAGATAAGCCAGGCCAGGAGTTACCATGAAACCCAGCCTTCCAGTGCTGTTGACAGCACTTGGAATTGAACCAGTCTCTTGGGTAGTTCCAGCAAGCAGAGATACTCAGGGGAGGTGTACAGCAGATGGATGCTCCATTGCTAGGGACCTTCCAAAATTGTGATTTCACGGATTTCACGGAAATCGCAAAATCCAGCATTGCCCATGAAATTGGGCAATGTCTGTGAAATCTGTAGAAAAAAAACACTCTCCAAAAGTAAAATGATGGCTCCCCAAAGGCCCGGCCATGCAGCCCACTGGGAGGGGAAGCAGGTGGCATGAAGGGGAGCCCAAGATGGCTGCCAACCCTGCCTCTTACCACTGATTGGCTGAGAGGGCTGCCTGTTATGCGGCCCTGCCCCTCTCCACCAATCAGCAGAAAGGTGTGCAGCTGCGTGATGGACAGCACTTGCACACCAATTAGCGGCAAAAGGCAGGGTCATATGACAGCCCTCACAACCAATCAGCAGTGAGAGGTGGGACCACTGGGGCCCCTCAGCTGGTCAGATGCCTCAGGAGTCCTACCACAATAAGCCCCTGAAAGTGGTGGCCAGCCCCACAATCTCCCCATGAAATTGGCTGGCTGCATCCACAAGTTGTGTAGGACCCCTGTCTATTGCACAAAGGCTTTTAAGGTTTGGCTTATTTCCAAGTTGGAGTGAAAACAGAATTTTTTTTTTTAATTCTCTGTTTTGAAATACTTTGTTTCACATTGAACACAATGTTCCTTTGCAACAAAATCAGAATGTTTTCATTTGATTTGGTTTTCTTAAAAAAAAATCTACTACACTGTACTACATAACAGAAAAAACCCAATTATGAAACAGAACATCTTTCCAAAATGAAAAATTGAAACATTTCATTCAAAAATGGAGCATTTCAACACAGGCAGCTCTAGTTTGCTTTTATTTTTTTTCCTGAAATGAAATTCTAGCTGAATTGACCTCATTTTGCCTTTCAATTTCAATCAAACAGTTTATTCTGATGGATTATGGTTCCACTGAGCAGCATCCTCAGGAGCAGAAAGCTGTCTGTGAACTCTTTCCTGCACAGCCTGATTGCAATGGGAGCAGCTGAATGCTAACATTAGGTTCCTATTTTTGATGATCTTTGCCACAACAAGGTGGTGAAGAGAACTATTCAGGACAAAAATTAGAATCAATCCCACAAGTCCCCTTAAACACATAATGATTCATTATGGAGGCTCAGAAAAATGTGGTTCATTATTAACACCAAAATCAGCCTCATTTTCACCAAGCAAGTACCCTGTCTGCCTGTCTGTCTTGGACCAAAAGCAGAGGTTTGGTGGATCGCATCAGCAAACACATAACTTGTATTTACCACCATGCTGATTTACAATGAGATGCAAAATAAATTAGGGCCTTGAATATACTGATACTCCCTAGTTTCATGGCACATGTAAGATACAGGATACATGTAAGTGCAGTACGTAGGAATCACAAGCAAGAGCTACATATTACGTATCTTGTCTCCACCGATTATCACTCCAGCCTGCTAGTATATTTTAGATACCTGTTATACCTAATGTCTTACAAAAATGAAGTTATTTGAAATAGGGACTGCACCACTGAAAATTCCCATTGAGTTCAAATGGACTAAGATTCCACTCCATGGATGCATCTACACATACACATTTACTGTGCAGTAATCAAAATTATTGCACACTATGGGCATGCATCTACATGTGTACACCAGTACTGAACAGTTAATATGGCAACTAATGCCAACTTGAGCATAAATTTGATACCTGCATCATGCAGGTATCAATTTTATGCCTGATTAGTTACTGCACAGTAATGCATGTGCCTTACTGTGCAGTAACACTGTGTGTGTGGACTGACTTGGGACAAACTTTAGTACCAAGTCAGTCCATGCACAGTGTTTATGTGCTTTAATGCCTGCCCATGTAGATGCCAACCTACTCTCACTTACTGTGCAGTAAATATAAGCTACCATTATAGTTGATGGGTGCAGCCACAATAGAAATGCTTAATATTATAATATTTATGTTTAAATCATTAGTAATATAATGAGGCTTGTGAGGAAAAAGAACATAGGAACACAACATGCTTTCCTTTGGAAGCCATCTGTTGGCATACCTGATGGACAAGTTTCTGTTGATGTTTTTTTCCATCAGCAAATTAGGTTGTGGAAAATGTTTGCCTTTTCCATGGTATTTTGAAATTTTCATTTTAAAACCAAACTAATTTTAAGCCAGAAAACAGGATTTTTTTTTAAATGTGTTTTTAATATTTTAAGGAAATTATTTGGTTCTCAGCTGTTCCCCACTATATTTCCTCACCGCCCCACAAATTCCATTTTCAGTTTTCATTTAAATGGTTTCTACCTAAAACTCTAACAAAACTATAATCCCATCTATAATCAAGATGGGACCGAGGAGGGACAAAGTGAGGTACTGTGGGTCAGAATACAAGGGGGCCCAGAGGAAAGGGACTTGGTAGTGGGGGTCTACTACAGACCGCCACACCAGGAGGATGGGCTAGACCTAGAATTCTCAAGGCAGCTCTCATAGCCCATATGGTCAAGTAACATGTTTGTCTTGGGTGACCTAAACTACCCTGATGTCTGCTGGGAGAAGCAGTCAGCCAGATCTAACTGTTCACATAGGTTTTTAACCTGCACACAGGACCTCCATCTAATGCAGGAGGTATACAGTCCCACTAGGGGAAATGCCTTACTGGACTTGGTGTTGGCTACAGGGGATGACCTGATGGGGGATCTGCATGTACAAGGTAACCTAGAGGATAATGACCATCAATTGATTTAATTTACTATCCAGCAAAGGGTAAGAAAGATAACCAGTAGGGCAGAAGTGCTAGACTTCAGAAAGGCCAACTTCAGTATGTTCAGGAGATTAGTTAGCGAGGCACTGATGATCAGGGTTATTGGTTAGACGGGAGTCCAGGAAGGGTGGTCATTCCTAAAGGGAGCAATCCTTTGGGTGCAGAAGGAGGCAATCCCATTGCGCATAAAAGGGGGCAAAGGGACCAAGAAACCCTCTTGGTTGAACAGGGAAATCCAGGAAAGCCTAGGGGCAAAAAAAGAGGTATACAGACTGTGTAAGCAGGGGGTAGCTACCAAGGAGGAGTATACCTACCTGGCTCGCACTTGCAGGGAGTCAGTTAGAAAGGCCAAAGCTGCAATGGAACTTAGACTGGCAATGAAAATTAAAAACAACAGAAGTTCTTCTACAGGTATATAGGGAGCAAAATGAAGCCACAGGGTAACATAGGACCCCTGTAGGGAAGACTAGGGCAATTGAGACAAAGCTGAGCTCTTCAATGAGTTTTTTGCTTCCATATTCCTGAACATGGATCAAGACAAATCTCCCAACTGGATTATAGGCAAGTATAGGAGGGAAACCAGCCCACCAGCTGTTAGTGCCAATTTAGTGAAGTCAATTAGGATTTACAGTACAGATTATATATTTTATTAGACCAACAAGATTTTTACAAAAAAATTATTTAATTGCAAACTTTTGGGCACAAACACCCTTCATCAGGCATTGGAGAAAGGATTGTAAAAGTTCTCTTGGGTAGAAATTAATGTTCATATTTCATAAGATTTCACAGAGGAGTCAATAGATGGAAAACTTCTCTGGGCAGCCAGTTCATAGCTGG
This sequence comes from Alligator sinensis, assembly GCF_000455745.1. Lineage (NCBI taxonomy): Eukaryota > Metazoa > Chordata > Crocodylia > Alligatoridae > Alligator > Alligator sinensis. The sequence goes on along the minus strand of NW_005842165.1, from coordinate 551,130 downwards.
TATGGAGCCTCTCACCTCCTATGAGGATCTGCGATGATGCAAATTACCTTGAAACAAAGGCAGGAGCAGGATCTCAGGTTAGAGGTGGTCACAGTTGCTGCAGAAATCTTTTCCAAAGATTCAGAGAGCTTCGAATCAATTTGGACCTTTTAATTGGTCCCCTGATTTGATTCAGATTCAGAGATTCGGCCACTAAATCAGGCCAAATCTCCTCCGAATCAAATCACCACCTGAAGCTTCGCACAGTCCTAGTCCCTATTTTCAAGAAGGGGAGGAAGGAGGATCTGGATAACTATAGGCCTGTTAACCTCACCTCTATCCTTGGGAAAACCTTTGAAAAAAATTATTAAGAATCACATTTGTGGGAGTCCAACAGGAAAAATAATGCTGAATGGCAACCAGCATGGATTCATAGCAGGTAGATCCTTCCTGCCTAACCTGATTTTTTTTTATGACCAGGAAACAAAATGCTTAGATGCAGGGGATGAGGTAGATGTCATCTATCTGGATTTTAAGAAGGCTTTTGATACGGTATCTCATTCTATACTCATAAATAAACTGAGTGGCTGTGACGTAGATGCTTACATGGTCAGGTGGGTGGCAAATTAGCTAATGGGACGCATCCAGAGAGTGGTGGTGGATGGGTCGGCATTGACCTGGAAAGATGTGGGGAGTGGAGCTCCCCAAGGTTTGGTCCTGGGACCAGTGCTGTTCAATGTCTTCATCGGTGACTTGGATGAGGGCGTGGAAAGCGACACCAAATTATGGGGTAAAGTAAACACACAGGTGGGCAGGGAATGAATCCAGGCAAATCTGGACAGGTTGGAGAAGTGGGCAGGACAGAATAGCATGCAGTTCAACAAGAACAAATGCAAAGTGCTGCACCTAGTGAGAAGGAATCACCAACACGCTTACAGGCTGACCCTCCCAGCACCACTGTAGCAAAGGGATCTCAGAGTCACTGATGACTCATGTTCATCTTGGAGTCACCTATGTGATGAAGTGAACAGTAAAACTAATCGCACTAGCAGGTGCATCACAAACAGGTACAAGGAGGTGATACTTCCCCTGTTTGTGGCACTGGTGAGGCTGCAGCTGGAGTACTGCATCCAGTTTTGGGCACTGTACTTCAAGAGGGATGTGGATAGGCTTTAGAGGGTCCAGAGCATGGCCACTCATATGGTTAGGGGCCTACAGGTAAGACCCTATGAGGAGAGATTGAGGGACCTGGATCGCTTCAGCCTCTATAAGAGAAGGCTCTCAGAGAATGTAGAGAGGTGATCTTGTGGCCACCTACAAATTCATCAGGGGGTGGGCACCAAGGGATAGAAGATGCTCTGTTTACCATGGTACCCCTTGGAGTAACTAGAAATAACGGCCACAAACTGATGGAGAGCAAATTTAGGTTAGACATCAGGAAGAACTTCTTTACGGTAAGGGTTGCCAGAATCTGGAATGGGCTTCCAAGGGAGGTGGTGCTCTCCCCTACCTTGGGGGTCTTTAAGAGGAGACTGGACAAGCACCTGGCCGGGGTCATCTGACCCCAGCGCTCTTTCCTGCCTGGGGCAGAGGGTCGGTCTCAATGGTCTGCTGAGGTCCCCTCCAACCCTAATATCTATGACTCTATGAATCTATGACAACCAAAACAAAGGTTATTTCTGGTTGTACTGGTAGTTTCCATGGAACGCCTTGTGGCAGAATACCATCTCTGGCTCTCCCCAAACTCTGCTACCTGACAGTTTGATAACATGGTCACCGCAAAGGGCAGACTCCTCTGCTCCATCTCTTCATGTAACCCTGAGTTGTAACCTGAGCTGGATACATTCCTGAGGGAGGGGGAAACCTGCTTCCTCTGCCTACATGACTGGCATCACATACCTGGTTGAGGGGCTTAAGCTCCCTATTGTTCTACGCAATGCCAACCTGACTGGGAGGGGGCTAAAGACCTTGCCAGTCTACCCAGCAACCAGTGATGCATTTCAAATTGGTTGGCTGGCAGCCAGCAGGTGCTGGCCTCCATTGGATCAGGTAAATGAGGTCATAAGAGCTATATAAGTTAAGGAGGGGCAGTAGCCATGATGAAAACTCACAGAGAGATGCCATCTGAAATTTGCGCTTTCTCTCTTGAAACTCATGAGCAATGAACTGGCTGCCTCCAGACGGAATTTCCACCTGCCTCCATGAGTAAGCTACCTGGGATCTAACTAGATATATAGTTTTCAGTAACTCAGATGCATGATCAAAGGCTACCATCCCACTTTGCTCTAAGGGATTTCTCTGATATTCCTCTACCCTGTACCCTATTCTAAATCTACTCCTTGTAACCAATAAAGTTCTCCTTTGTACCTAGTGTAGGAGATTATGCCTTGGGGTCCTATTGGTTCGGCTGACTAAGGGAGACAACTATTTGTGCACCAGACTGCGGGAAGCACCCCAAGTTCTTGTAGTGGGTCAAGTACCCTCAAGGGCTAATGGGTCTGTGTTTCCCAGAGGGCACAGGTCCAGGATCAGTCCAGACTCTAGGTGGTGGCAGCATTACCCCAGGCTAGCGGGTGTGCTCCAGGAAGGGGGTCAGCCAGACATGAGGCACCCCCAGGGAGGCACTCGAAGCCTGGAAGGTGATCAGGTGCAGTGAGGTGGGTGGCTCAGCACAGGAGCACCCCATACTGGCCCACCACACACCTAACACATCAAACTCCTTTTATTGGGGGAGATACTCAGATACAACGGGGCTGAGCAAAACTACGCAGCCTGAAAGACAGGATCGAGAACAAGACCCCCAAATCCTACTCCAAGTAAAACCAAGTAAAGCCAATAGAATAATCTCATTAATTTCCATGGAAGCAAAGTTCAGCCCAAGTTTGCATTAGTGTCTGATGGGAAAAGAATGATCTCAGAATCGTTTGTTGGCTGACTTAGTTCACCTGTGCTACAGCAATCTACTTCAAGTTTTCCTCACTCTGAAGGACTTTAGCCAGATTCCATTCCAGGGAGTTCCAGGTATTCAGTTCAACATTTTCTCCTTTATCTTGTAAACCACTTAAGGTGCTGAGATAATCTCACTCTCTCTCTCTCTCTCTTTTTTTTTTTTTTACAGACTTCAGTACATGCTTTATTTCTGTCCAAGTTATGGAGAAATCCAGGGCTGGATTTTATGTTCATCTGGAGTAGATTGCACCCAGTTCTAAACCAAGTAAACTTTTCTGAGTCACACAGTTTACTTCCTCCCTCAACTTCCTAAATTACTAATTACCTGAAAGAGATTGATAAACTTGCCAGTTGCAACTCTGGTTACAGGTCAGTTACCGCAGTAATAGAAGTACAGAAATCAATAGCCATAAATGGAGGTTGGGAATCAAATTCCCTAAACAGTACTTTAAGGAAAGGGGAGTTAATTATGCATTCAACTGCCTTATTTTACATTGCAAGGGTCAGATGGGGAGCTGGGAGGAGGGGAGGCTGGCTCTGAAGTGACTAGCTATTTGCTCCAAGAACTCACCTCTTTCTTAGTTTTAGCCTTGGCAGGAAAATTCATTTATGCAAGAGCTGAGTTCCTGAGCATTCAGCATCTTTCAGAGGGAATCACTAAAACCGATTTACTTACAACGGTGTAAAAGTTTAAACTGGGTTTATTCTGGGTTTGATCAGAAATAAGGGAAAGATAAAACCTTCTTACGCCATTCACATATTTCAGTTTCACAGAGATGCATCCATGATATGGATAAATATCTACATTCCTTCCATTTGGAACCATAGGCCCTTGCCATGGTTTCTGGGCAAACTTCAGTCTCTAGGGCTGTTACCAAGGTACTTTTCCACCTTGGAGTGTGAGCTTTGTAATTAGTTAAATATTTTTTTTTAAATCCACTTTAAAAATGAGATTAAAAGAGGCAATCATGATTTTTTAAATTTAAATAAAATTGGACTTCTATGGAATGCTGAGCTACTGAATCATGGCCTTTAGGGATCTTCTGATCTCCTTCTCTCTCATCATCCCCTTAGGTCACTATCATGAGCATTTAAAATATAATGGACGTAATAATAATGTTCATAATAAGCAACCCCTTTGTTATCAGCTAGATGAGAATGCTTTCCTCATTCACCAATCTGCCCTTGTTAAACATCTTCAACTTTTGCAGTCCCATCTGCCAGTGGTGGAGAGTGGGGCTTACAATATTCTTGGCTCAGCCTCACAGATTTCAAGCCGCTGATTAGCAAAGA
>NW_005842165.1:540679-546899 GCF_000455745.1 Alligator sinensis | reverse complement strand
GTGATGGTCCACAGTGCCTCTTGCCTCGAGGTCATTGGTTCAAATACGGCCCTAGTCGGCAGTGATGGGAAGTCATTACTGGCTGGCAGCTGTTTGATAGCATGTGTGAAATGGGTTGGTGGGTCTCAAGCCATTTCCTAGAACACAGGTGTCCATATCTCTAGTAGATGCTAACACAGTTGGTTCTAATTGTCCTCTGTCTCAACAGAGAAGCCAAGGACTGAATGGCCCATGTATTCTGAATACCCTTTGTACTCATGGCAATGGCACCTCCAGCTCAGGACTGAAACATAGGAACCAGGGATGGAATTTTTTTTCATGCACAATCTATGCCGCTCCACTTCTGGGGATAAGCAGAAGGCTCTATTATTTGACATTTTTCTCTAGCATTAAAGCTGTTTAAAATAAATGGATACAGTAACACAAATATTCATGCTCAGTTTATGCACCTGAAATCTGCTAAATCTCCAGGTCTCTGAAATCTGGGGTTGGCCCACTTTGTCAGCAGCCCTGCACTCAGAGCTGTGGGCTCATCTCTAAGCATGACCTATGTAGCAGGCTTACCTTTCAGAGCTTGGGTTGAATCCCAGGCTTGCGATCCTGCTGTTTTGATTGGTGGAGCCCATCCACCATTCAGGAGGCAGCAAGAGAAATAACATCATGCCCCTTTTCTGAGGGGAGGGGGAGAAAAGCTCTCCCAGACTTGATCGAAGACTGCAAACTGTCAGGTCCAGAAGACTTCAGGGGTGGAGCCCTGGAGCATATAAAAGGAGCTGCGTGCTCAGCACAAGGGGAGATGCATCGAGGACTGAGAAGAGAGAAGAGCAGGGTTTAGAAGAGCTGAGGAGAGCTGCTGAGCAGGGCAAAGCAGTAGCCCAGCAAGAGCCCCTGAAGATTTCTATCAGCGGAGAGTGGGGGACGGCTCCAGTGGTTAGGTTCTCAGTGCACAGCACAGCGCACGGTGTCCAGACCTTGGGAGCTGCATCAGGTGGCTCAGGTCTGCAACCTCTGGTGTGCGGCCAGAGACATGGTGCACAGGCCAGTGCACGGAGCAGGATCTTTGGAGCCCCTGGGGTGGCTCAGGTCCTCAACCCCCAGAACGAGGCTGGAAGTTCAGTGCAGGAGGTGCTGCATGGAGGGTGAGAGACCCTGGGAGCCGCTTGAGGTGGCTCGGATCTACAGCTGCTGACTTGGGGCAGCAGCTCAGTGCAAACGATGCAGCCCAGAGGGTCTGGGAACAGACCAAGCCTCAGTGCTGCACAAGGCTGTCCAGGCCTCCAACCCCTAGCATAAGGCGAAGCATCCACTACACACAGCAGTGCTTGTGGCCCTAAGTGAGGACGGCGGTGGCAGAATCAGGTGACAGGAAAACCCGACAGGCACAGAGCTTGACGTGGAGAACAAGAGGCAACCCTCCAGGACTGCAAAGTAGTAGTAAGTTACCCTGGAGAGAGGGTCCCCACAGGGGAGCCCTCCCCCCCAAACTGGGTGTGGTATATCTGTGTGTATATATATATATATAAAATAAGGTTTATTGTTTTATAAACTTGTACATAGATATATATATGTCCTTACCCTTTAATGGTTTTGTTGTGATAATAAATCTGTATATAGTTAAGTAATTGATTGTCTGAATCTGACTGTGTAGGGGACAGAGGCGGCCAATGGGCTGCTGTGTCCCTCCACAACACGCTGCCCTGCCAATAATTCCCTCAATTGGAGAGGGAACTACAAACCCATGTACACCCAGGCTACAACTAGAAGAGCACAAGGAAGAGGAGGTTGGATCCAGAGCCAGAAGCTAAGAGCCTGTGGTGAAGGTCCACAAAGTTTCAGCCTGGGGGTGTGCTTGGGACTTTTGAGGAAGAAATGTGCTGGTTCCTTAAGTGTGAACTGATGCTAGGATGCATATATAACTATCTTTAGCTCTGGTAGAGAGTTCTGTATTGCTAGATCTCAAAATGATGATCAAGAGAGGTGATCAACTTAAGAGAGTGACATAGAAAAGAAAACTGACATGCTCAAGGCCTCATGAAGAGTCAGAACAAGGGCCAAGATCTCATCCCTTGGACCACCCTGTCTCCCTTATCAGTACCCATGGGATAGAATTTTTCCCTTGATTTCAATGGGAGCAGAGAGAAGTCGGTGCTGAGATCTTATGAAATCAGACCCTTGAAATTAAAGGTGAAATCAAGCCTGGGCTGTAATTCCAGCATTCAAATTCCTACCTGCTTCATCATTGCCTCAAAACTTCTGCCCTTTTATGCTTACATGACTTACATTCATGACTCTGGGGGAAGCAGTGGGAAGAGAACCCACACGGGATTTCAGTGCCCATATGAAATGGCCCCTGAGTGTTATCCCCTGAACATAAAGTTTGGGTTCCTTTTCCAGCCAGAAGCCAGGTTTCATCCCTTGTCTTAGAACATTCATTCATTTTGTGACTTCTGATGAAAGACTTTGCTGATCTCTCTGTTTCCATGTAGAATGCTGCTCCAAAATGCCTTTCTGAAGCAGTCCATCACCAGCCCAATATATCCTTAAGAGGAAGTTTAACCAGTGCTTAGAAGATAAATCATTCTTCCATTTAAGAAATTGCTGCTGGGAGTTCAGGTCCCCAAGCTCAGGCTTAGCACATTCTCTTGCTTGTTTGATAGTGTTTCTTTTCCTTGCTAATTTCTTTTACTCCATCCTGCATGCCCACATACTTGCACCAAGGGGAAAGTCATGATCCTTTGCGGTCTGCCCATTCTGTCCCCATTTCCACTGATCTCATCAACCAAAGGCCTAAAGGATTTGCTTTGCTCCACTTCAGCCTCAGAACAGAAGGCTCCAATCTGCAACACATTTTAAGTAACCCTATAATGGACATTACTTTCAATTATCTAGGAACTGGGGTGGCTTAGGTGATGTGTAATGGGCAGTTGGTATGAGAAACAATGTCACCAGGCACCTGGCATTGCTGGAGCAGCAGTCCCCTGTTGTAAGGGAATAGAGGTTGGGGGAAGGGTGAGCAGTGAGAGGACAGCAAGGTATAACTAGGGGGGCAGCAGAGGACAGTAAGCCACTCCCAGGATTACAGGCATAAACAGAGAGGTGAGGGGCAGAAAGAGGCTTCAGTAATGGGGGAGAGGTGAAGGAGTAAGAGGGAGAGACAGGACATTCCCATTTCATGGGGAGGGAGGAGAAAGGAGAAAGAGGAAACAGGGAAGGGGTGGGAACAAAGAGCCATTGGATAGAGGGGCATGAAAAGCAGAAGAGAGGAAAAAAGGGGAACAGAGAGAGAGAGAATGAACTGGGGACAGGTGAAAAGAAAAAAGAAAAGAAGAGAACAGGAAACAGAAGCAAAAGTAGAAGAGAAAAAAGAAGCACAGCCTGCAGCTGATTGAATTTCCTTGCTGCTGCCTCCTCTGCTCATTGCACTTCCCTGCCAGGTGCCTTCTGTCTCTGCAAGTCCAAAGGGAAAGGATGGGATGGCTATTTTGAGTCCTTATGTTAGATTAATATCTTGGCAATTTTCAAATCCTGAGCTAATTACCAGAAGCAAAAAGGCAGAGACAAGAACATACCAGTCCACACCTTCCTGCTCACACTCCATACAATAGCTGGCATCTAAGAGTGGGGCCAGCAGCCCCCAGGTCTTACCAACTTATCTCAATATCTGACACTGGGGAAGAAAAGGAAAAGTAGCCCCAACAATGTTTTGTGCATTAATGGACCTTTCTTTGCTTAAAGTTAGGCACATGCTTCAGTAAGCTCCTTGCTGAATTAGGACCCTTTAAAAATAAACTTCTTGTTTTTGATATTACAGAAGCATCCAGAGGTTCCCCCTCCCCCATGCTAAATTTGTCCCCATTTTGCTGGATGTCACACAGTATAGAAGAAGATGGCAAATCTAAAGACATAATACCTTGGGCATGGGGGCATGAAAAAGGACATGCAGCAAGTTGGTGGCACAGAGAAGGGCAGACTTTGAAAGTGCAGACAGAAGCAACACGTTTTGCCCAATCTGACCCCTGAAAACCCTCTACAGCCATGACCAAACACAAGTGCATGGCTATAGACTGCTTTAAAAGGGCCTGATCCCATGACATTCCGAATACTCATTACATGAGGGTTCATATGAAGGTGCTCCAAAATGAAGCATCTTCATTAACTTGTGCTCACATGTGCCAGGAGCAGGGTTCAACTGATTCAGCCCAGCCCTACTCCCTGCACTGTTTTTAGAATGGGAAGGGGAAAAGGAGCGGAGGGAGCTCATTTTGGGGGGTTGCCCAGCTGATGCTGGAGGGTGGGGCAAGTGGCCTGGAGGCTGTCCCCCAGGTGGGGGACTCCAATCCACCACCCCTGAACCCAGGGTGGCTGAGGGAACCCCAGAAAGACCTACTTCCCCTGCCTTCTCCCCCTCCCATCCTGAGACAAAACGGGAGCCGAGAGGGAGGGTGGCAAGCTTGGGGAAGAGGCTGCAGAGATGCAGCCTCTCTCCCTGGAATGGCTCCAAATTGAAGCCCGATCCCCGACCTTCCCAGCCCAACAGCTAATGTCTGTTGGGTCAGGAGGATCAGTCTATCTCATGGCATTTTCTGTGAAGCACCATGAGTTACACCTGGGAGCTGCATTTCTGTCTGCACCTTAAGTCTCCTGACTCCCAGCTTAGTGTTTTATTCACTTGGGCATACTGCATTTCAATTACATCTCTTAATCCCACCCATTGTCTGCCCATTATTTTACTGTCTTCCTGTACTCAGCCATTTTGCTTTTATCCACTATCCAAGTCAGTCACTAGAGGATGACATCACATCAACACAGAGCCAGTATTTTGACATGGACTTACAACTATTAGCAAGCAGCTTTCTTGCCTTACAAGTGAGCTATGATGAAAAGTAATCAGTCAATCACACGCACCTTCCCTTCCCCTTGGGCTAAGGAAACTTGTTCTGTAATATAAAAGCTTGGATTTCTTCATTTGACAGGTTCTGGGAGCCAGCAGATGAATATCTTAAATAACTAATGGTGACTCAGAGGAGCGTTAAACAAAGATAACATTGTCACTTCTTCTCTGTTCCCCTTTTGTTTCTCACCCTTCAGCTTTCCTGCCGGTTTATTATCTCTTCAGTTTTCCTTCTGATGATCTTGTTACTATGACAGGATGTATATTATCTATGCTACACTCCTCCAAATGTATGACCTGTTGTATTAATGCATGGAAGAAATAAACAAGACAAATGAACACAGAGAAATAAATTCACCTTGTGAAACAGTGCAGTTGGAACTGCAAGTCTGGGGAGGGCGGCAGGGCATGGTTTGAGCATTCTCTTGAAATTACCAAAACAGGCAAGTTTCAATTACAGACCAGATTTTTCATTTGCTCGTCAAGCCCTCCAGTGTTTTCATAGATTGTAAAGCTGGAAGGGACCTCAGAAGATCATTGGGTCCAGCCCTGTGCATCAAGCACCAAGCAGGAAAGATAAGTGAAGGTCAGGTGACCCCAGGTGACCCCAGCTGTTGCTGTGCATTGTTAACCATCCCTTTGTTCAGCCCCAGAAATGGCTGCAGTTCACTGAAGGATAAGGTGATCCTGAGACAGAACTTTATAATGTTTGCAAGTAAAGGTGGGTTTCAGCCAGATTCAATTTAATTAATTAATGATAATGGCAACAGTAACAGTTCTCGTGTAAGTACTGTACATATGCAAAATATTATTATTGTCGATGCTGTTGCTGGTATTATTATTACACCTCTCCACACCAGTTGGGGATCATTGCTGGACATTATCCAACCATATAACAGAAAGTCAATATCTGAATCAGGGAGTTCACAATCCACCATTATGATAAAATACAACAGATCAATGCAACTGACAAATTGGCAACACTAAGGGCAATATAACAGACATTAATTAGCTACTCCAGATCCAGATTCATAATTCCCAAGTGTCCAGGACTGTTTGGCTCCAGGATTTGGGTTCAGTCTATTAGAGGAATATGGGCCAACCAGTAAGGCTCTGAAATGGGTCTGTACTTCCTCAAAGCTTGGAGCTATTTAGAAGAAGGCCTGGGGTTTGAGACTATCACGCTTTGTAATACTCAGCACAAAGCATGTGAAAGATGGGGCAAGTTGGGTCCTCGAGAGTTTAGAGTCCAGTAAGTGAATTGTTTGTGTCACAACCCAAGGGTGTGATTTTTGTTTGTGTGCGCTTTGGCACTGCTAAATTGTTTCC
>NW_005842165.1:527274-540510 GCF_000455745.1 Alligator sinensis | reverse complement strand
GCGGGTATTTCAAGAAGGCTAGCGGGGTCTGACCAGCCTCTCGCCTCTCCCCGTCGCCGCCTGATCCCTCGACGTACCCTTCCCCGCGCGCAAGTTCCACGGAGCCTAGCAAACTTCGTGTGAGTCTATTCAGAGCTCTTTGCTTCGAGTACTTTCTTCAGTTGGCGCGACGGGCTCGCGGTTTAGAGCCTCCAACCGGATGGGCTAGAAGGTTCACGGGAAGGAACTGTAGTCCGCCTCTCTTCTTTTCTATCTGTAACTGCAACTCAAGCAAGTTTTCCTGCCTGCACCACGACCATCTTCGGCGTAAGTAAAATAATCTTAAATCAACCACTAAGCTTCCGTGCCTAATTCTAGCGTGCCGCCTGCCTTCCCCGACCCGGCGTGTCCGGGCTGCTGGCCACAGCCCACTGCGCGAAAAAAGGGCCTCGGACCACTCCCGGCCCGCACAGTTTGGTGCTCAATACTAAATGTCTGGGGCTCTTAAAACTAATGTCTGTCTCAGAGGCTTAACAAGTAGTTTCTGACCCCCGAGTAGTGGCAGTGACTGGGCCAGCAGCAGCTGGGTAAGCAGCAGCAGCCATCACCAGTCGTGCTCCCACTTGAAGTCAGCCTGTGGGGCTGGTGCTCTGATCAACCCACCCTAGTTATGCTACAGGGCTGTCTAAGCAAGTTGCTTGACAGCCAGACCCACCAGAGGAACCTTTGAGAAAACATGTTAGATAAAAATAGATATTAATCAATATTTACAGGTCTCCATTACAAGGCATTGCTGCTCCCAAAGAATTCCAGTGTGCTTAAAAAACCCCTTAGGTATGCAAAGGAATCCCTTGATCCTGCTGTAGGTTACAGTGCAACAGCTGTTGAGCAGCTATGAAGGACACTTTAGGACAGTTAAATTGTACCCAAGTGATTTTTTTCTGTCACTATCAGTTCCAGCATCCAGGGTCTTGTGCAATTCAGAGCTCAGAACAATACTTTAGATTTCGACACACAACATATTTAAATCAGCGTAATTTACCTCTGCTCCATACACCAATGGAAATTATACTGGCTTCTTGAGTGCAGTTATTTGCAGTAGGTGCTGTTACAGCACCTCACCAGTAGATGGAAGGGGAGCAGAAAGTCACCCATTTGCCTCTGGTAAACAGATCTCTTGGGATAGCTGTGGACACTAAAAACTTCTCACCAGTTGTAGGCTTACCGTGATTTTTACCAGGGTGATTCTGGTACAGAATCTGCAAGTAAACAGCAGCAGTGTTGGGCTACAGATTGTGTGTCTGCAGCTGTTTTTACACCGATACAAAGGCTGATTACACCAGTATAACATGACATGAGACCAAGGCCTTTGGCACCAAACTCTGTTCAGAGCCCTGAAGCTACAAAAGCTTTGATTGAGGTCATGGCTGTATTGTACCAAATGGTGCATATATACACAATAGAAAATAGTCCTTGTGCCATATTGTTCACATTTTAATCATGCAAGGAAAGACTGGGAGAGGAAAGAGAGGCACGGAAATTGAAAATAATTTGCCCAAGATTCCACAGCATTTTAGTCACAAAAGTGGAACAGGAACCAATGTCTTCTAACCATCAGTTTCAAATGCAATCTACTAAGCCAACCTGAATGCAGCTGGTGGCTATTGAGGCAGACAAAATCTTTGAGTAGAGGTGATATCTTTTATTAGACCAACTAAATAGTTGCAAAGAAGTTGTCATTTGCAAGCTTTTGGACATGCATGTCCTTCCTCAGGCAAAAAAAAAGTAATTAAAAATGGAGAGAGAAATCAAAGATAGTCAGAAAACTCTCAGGTATGAAAAAAAGCCAGTCTTGGAAAGCTGTTCTGCAGGAATGCAAATTTAGAAGAGATGCAGAAGACAAAGGCAGGTTGTTTAACTGTTGGTATCAGATGTCTGGCAGGCTGGAGGGGCCATAAACTCAATGTTAAAATTTTACTCCAGGTTGTTAAAATTGACTTTTTTCTTCTTCTTCATATTGTGAAGTTTCCATTTCAAACAGCAAAATGAGATATCTTCCATATTTCAGGAATCTAGGCTGTAGCCACGTTGGTCTAAGCACAGAGGCAGACAAAATCTTTGAGTAGAGGTGATATCTTTTATTAGACCAACTAAATAGTTGCAAAAAGTTGTTATTTGCAAGCTTTTGGATGCACACGTCCTTCATCAGGCAACAAAAAAAAAAAGAAAAATAGATCAAGAAATTAAAGATGGTCAGAAAACTCTCAGGTATGAAAAAAGCCAGTCTTGGAAAGCTGTTCTTCAGGAAAGCAAAAATAGATGGTGGCTATTTACACTCATCCATCAGTGAAATCAGAATTTGCATCTTAATGATATGAGTCCCAGAACTTTGCTCAGCCTGCTAACATGATGTCATAATAGCACTTATGTCTAACTTCTGCCAGTAACTTGTGAAGTCGGGGTGGAGAAGTTATTCCAAGGAAATAACTCTATCACACACAGAACCAAGAAGAGAAATAAGTGGGATGCAGGTAAGTCCCACAGACAAATCAAAATTCTCTATGAACATTTTGACCTGCTTTTTCATCCCTGTTGGCTCTGGTGTGGAAAACCTCAACATTCATTTCACTGAGCATTCAGACATTTGTCTATATAACCATATCCACAACCTGAAACTAAAGTGTGTCAGCCCTGAAGAATGGGGAGGGATTATATCATTCTGTTCAAATCATTCATCACAGACTGGTGTCTGGCCCCATCTTCAGAGCCTACTACATCCCTTGGATACTTGTGCCATTTTTACAAGACAAGAAGAGTCTTGTTTTGAGGTTCAGTCCAAGTCCCTACCCAAAACTTTGGATGAGGCAGGGAGTACGCAATCTCAAGACCCCAAGGTGGAGTCTGGAAGTCTGGATGCTCTTTCAAAGACAGTTCATTCTGGTTTGGAAAAACTACACTACTAGTTTCTACATTACTAGTGAGATCCTTACATGCTGTAAATCAGTGAAAACCCACATAAGTATGTATTCTTTTTTTCAATATCTGCTGTAGGCGGAAGTAATAGGTAGTGTTGGAGTGGGTTATCAGCAGTGTGTAGGCCATGTGAAAAGGGCAAGCCAATAGGAGACATTTCCCTTCATTCATTATCTTCCTACTTCTCCTGTCAGAAGTTGGTAATGCATGTCCCTATGTAACTTCCCTGTCACTAAATGAAGTCCTGGTGTGTTTATTACACCAAATTAGGTGTCACCATGAGGCTGGAGTGTTACCTTCCCCTGAAGCACTTGAATTTAGATGCTGCTAGACATCAAAAGATGAGATTTGCCAGTCTGGATCACATCAATGGTCCATCCCATCTTGCTGTGAGAAAATTCAGACACCCTGCAGAAGGAAAAAGATACAAGCCTGGGTTGACTGGAATGGCCCTTGCATCTGAGATTAAGGGAATCCATAAATATTCTGTTTCCTTGGCAGCTGGGAGCGTTTCTCTTGTTCTGAGCATCTCAGGGGAAATGGGATTGGCAGACTGAGCCTTAGCATTGCTGACACCCCACAGAGAGACAATGAACCAGGGAAGGGAGTGCTATTCTCCTTGCAGAGAAACATTTCACATAGCATGATTTTAATAATTCAGCCTTCTGGTTGTTTAAATGTTTGATGTCTATGAGTTGCTCCTTAGCACAGCTCCTTGGGCTTGCAGGCAGCTTGATCTTGTCATTGGATGTCATCTGTTTTATATCTCAGTGACTTGTACATGTTACCAAGCACAAACCAGACCCGCTATAGAGACAGAATGTCCAAAACGTATAGATAAATCTTGTGATCTTGTGAACGGAGGGAGCTGTTCCTTCTGTCAGTGCTTATGGGAATTTTCCTGACTGTCCAGTGGATGTTCCAGGGAGGTTTGGAACCACTGGAGCTACATTCTAAGGGTAAGATTAATCCATTCCTACACACTGCCATTAAACTGCTTAAATCTATTTGAGTCCACTTTACAATTAAGACTGGTTAATTTTTTCCATCCAGTTTGCAATGAAAATTTGGGATTTAGTTTCTTTTTTTTTTTTCAAAAAAGTTCTGCCTTCCAACACCACTATATAATTGCACAAAGAAATAAAAAATAAATAGCAAGTATTTTATTTTCAGCAGTTTGTAGTTGTTTTCATTATTTTTAACTAAATTTTCCAGATTTTGGCCACTCATTTTCAGTTGTTTTTTCAATGAATAGTCAAAACCTCCTCATGAACATTTCAGAGAATAGTGAAAAAAAAAAAGTGAAGATTTTTGTGGGAAATATCTTTCATTGCACTAACTGCATAGCTGGGATAGACTTATGCAAGAGGAAAATATTTTTGAAGAAGAATGAACTGTGTTAGAAAGATTTGCCTATTTCCTTGACTTCATGACTACATCATTTTTGATAAAATGTTCCAGAAGAAAAAATGGTCTGAGCCACTGTAATTATAAGCACCGTTCAATAATAGTAGATATCAAGGATAATGACACATTAAGTTATTTTTTAAAAGCAGCCTCTTGGGTCAGCAGGATTAGCCTAAAAAACTCTTGACAAAAAATATCTCCCATTACCGTTGCTTTCTTATTTCAATTTGGACAGAAATGTGACTAAATATTTCACAGTACTGGTATATACCAAGTACTGATCTGGTTCTAGGCAAGCTTCTAAAAATGAAGAGTCTGTAATGACATTTGTGGGGAAACCCACATAGATAAAAACTAAAAAAAAAATTCAGTTCAAATGTGATTCTACAAACTGGTATATATGTTTCCTCTGGGACTGGACATCATTTTTTGCACAGCTTCAACCATACCTAAGCTGTGACACTGCCGCCATCATCTATACTGTGGTTTCCCCTTGTAATCATCTTCCAGAGTGGGTCAACTGTGGGGCTTGAGACCAGTAAAACTAAATGGAATGTGTCAAAACAGATCCTTGCACTACCTGCCTTCAAATCCTGTACCTGGCAACACGCAGTGATAGAGTTTTGGGGCTAAGCATTGCCTCAGCTGCTGTAATACCCCCTGGGAGTTGTTATTCCGACTTGCACATGCCCTCTTCTTCTACGGATACAACTTCCTAGCAGCACTACATCCTCTCTGCTGCACAACAGTTTCTCCCTGTGATAAAAATCCCATGAAGCACTGTCATAGTACAGACACTAGGAGAATGATTCAGTGGGGGTAGGGGGGATCAGTTTTTCAACTTTAAATCTCAATTTAGGAAGACAACCAAGGTCAAAGTACCAGAATTTCCCATGGAATGAGAATTCTACTCTCCAGGCAGCTCTGCACCTAATTCACCATGCCTAAAACAGCATAAAGAAGGGAGGAATTCTCACCTTATGTTGGCTTCATTTATACCACAAATCATTGGGACGGGAAAAATACCCTTGTAATTTTATCCTGTTTAGTGTAACAACCTTTTCTCTACTCTTTATGAATACACAAAGATCCATTCCTCATTTTCCTCTTCTAACTCCCTCCCAAAAACTCTTTGCTGTGCTGCCTACCAAACAAAAATAAATATAGATCATTCTTACACCGAGACTTTGGCCTAGTGTACTGTCCAGTACTCCCTCACTGCTTCTGTGGGCTCTGCCTGTCTGTCTGTTATAGCCACTTCTCATGTCTTGTCTTGTCTGTACTCTATAAGCAGTTTGGGGCAATGAACTTTTTGATGTTATGTGCTGTTGTACAAGGCCTGGCATGAAGGTGCCACTATCCATGACTGAAACCTCTAGGTGGTACCTCAGAATAACTAAGTATATTCCACAGTATCATATATGCTTAAAAGTGGGTCATGGTTCTACTAACATAGCCAAAAACCAGTGGACTGTAGAATGAACCCCATTAAGGGCTGGTCATTATAATTGGCTGAAAATGTTCTGACCAAACAGTTTTCCTTTGGACAATGTTGATTCTGTAAGATTGAACTGTTCAGGAGAGCTGTGGATCTTAGGGTGACTAGAAGCCCTGGCAACATAGGAAATTGCCAGGAAAGCAGCCCAGGATCTGGGCATCCCAAGGTGATGGAGAAACAAGCTGGCTGGAATCATTCCACAGGGAATTTTAAAATTTCCATTTCTCATAGGAAATTGAAATGATAGAAAAGCCAACACTGTTCTATTCCCATCAGGATGGGAATCCCAGGTTCTGATCAGACTTTTAATCACTGCCATGTGGGGGAGACAGAGTGACGGGTGAAGAACAGATAATGGGGGACACCCAGCAATGCTCCTGAGCAAAATAAACTGAGGCAGGTATCATTCAGCCTCAGGAGAAGGGGCTGCAGCATCAGGAACCTGAGAACATCCTTCGAACTATTTGATGTGGCAGACTGCCTGATACATGGCTAATTCCTGATCCCATTGCAGCTGATGGCATCCAATGAGTCACCTGCAGGGGACACTTTGTCCCTGGTATTGGCTCTCTGGTTGCTATAACTGACCATATGGATTATCAATACTGACTGTAGCAAGGTGCTTCTTATAGGTTTCCTGTGAGAATATAGAGATATCAAACCTCCTGATTCAGCCACTCTTGAAGTACTGGGACCAGAATAGGATTAAATGATACAGGAGTTTTGATACCTTAGACTCACAGAATCATAGAGAAGCAGATCTAGAAGGGACCTCTGGAGCTCACCTAAGCCAAACCCCTGCCTGAGGCAGGATCATTCCTTCCCAAACTATCCCATACAAATCCTTGTCTAGCCTATAACTAAATCTACATAGTCAACCCTGTCCCACAACTATTCATATCTGATTCTGAGCCACTGTCAGAGACAGGACACTGGACTAGATAGACCTGTGGTCTGCTCCTGCCTGGCAGGTCTTGCAGTCCTGGAGATTTTTTAGTTCTGCTCCCCTGAGTCATTCTCATGTTGCCAGATTCAGACCCTGGGCAGCTGCATCCAGACTCTTCCCATCAGATCCTGTTTTTGAGAGATCCTTCATTTCCACATTAGAGCCCACAGCCTCTCAGTATAAATTATTCATGAAATGTATATGCATGGGTAATGTATGATATGAATTATCCATGAAGTGTTTTTTGACTCAGTGAACAACCAGGTCCTGAAGCATGAACAAGAGAGCTCGGGCCCACTAACACCCTCAACAGAGCCTGCCACCACACCATGATTGTACAGATAACTGATTAAGTCCTCACTGGTGCAAAACATCATAAAACATCATCCACTTTGATGGAACTATGTCCTTTACCTGAGAATAGCACTGAGGTTAGGACACTGAGATAGGAGACCCAGATACTAGTCTTTGCCCTGCCTTACGTGAATTAAAGTATTCCATTACCTAACTGAGAGTCCGACTCACCAGTGCCCTCCTATTGCAGTTGTTCCACTTTGCAACAATAATTAAGTATTCAGTGGTCTAGGAAGAGAGCATGAGGGATTGACTTTGTAGCTCAGTAGGCAGGGATCTCACCTGGCATGTGAGAAATGTTCAAGTCCCTGTTCTACTAAATGTTTAATGATTTATGCAAAGTAGGGCAAGTTCA
The DNA here is from genome assembly GCF_000455745.1 of Alligator sinensis. NCBI lineage: Eukaryota > Metazoa > Chordata > Crocodylia > Alligatoridae > Alligator > Alligator sinensis. The sequence goes on along the minus strand of NW_005842165.1, from coordinate 532,998 downwards.
GGAGGAGAAAGCCTACTGGCCACAGACACTGATGCTGAGTGCACTCCTCACAATATAGGAGACTGAAACTCAAGTTTGGTCTAACTCAGGCAGAATAGGGACTTGAAGACATATCTCATGCATCTCAGGTGTGACTAGACTGCTGACTAGTTTAGGCAGGTCTCTCTCCTTGATTTTGACCAGAAATCATCAGGAAGCTGAAAAACCTTTCTTTTCTCAATAAAAAATAGTCAAAACTAACATATTCTTGACATTTTCTAAAGAAAAACTGCCTCTCAGGAAATCCCTGACAAGGTTTAATTGTAGAGTTATCTCCTGTACCATCCTCACCTTACCAAGTCATCTGGTCTCTTCACAGGTTAGGGCAGCTGCCATGTCGACACTAGCTCCTCAGAGAGTGAGGCAGGATATCTATCAATGGACACCTGGGTATCTCCCCCCTTCCCCTGAGAACACCCTGTTCCATCCCACCAGGGTCATCAAATATGTCTTCCTGGATGGCAGCCAGAATGTCTTCCCATCTCATGCTTTGCCCAACTTTGAGGCCAGAGCCCATCAGGAATCAACTGGTGCTTTCTGCCATATCCCTGCTAACCCTGACCACAGTATGGGCGCCACCTATTGGTCCTGTCAACCTCAGCGCCTCCCCATCTTTGTCACTCTTGCCAAAAAACAAAAGAAACAAGGCACCCCTTGGGGACACCATCCATTCTCTAAGGAAAGGCTGCCAATTTTCCAGAAGTTGTGTGGGGAAGCAATACAGGCAATGGCCAATGGTGATGTGTATCTTGAAGCTTTGGATGCCGGGACCAAAGACCCATTTAATCCCAAGGCACAGGGGAATGGGAAGGTGGAAAAATGAGGCTGGCAGCTGTGTACCACACTCACAAGAAGGTGTAATCTGAGCTTCTGAATAAACAGCAGATTCTGTGGTGTCCCCATCTCCCTTTCTGCTTACTGGTAATTTGCAGAAGGTCAATGCAATGCGACTCCACTTTGTTGAGTGGAGCCCAGCTCTTAGATTCGGATTTGCTAGAAAAGTACAGGGTCAGAATTTCCTGAGTGTGAGAGAGGGTGTTAGGTACTGTCAGTTGGTGTATGTTTGTCTATGATGCTCACTGGTTGCTCTGGATTCTGGATAAAATTGCTAATCAACAGATCTAAACAACACATGGAAGCCCCATTCAAATCTGTCTGATTCTTTTCTTGGAAGATCCAAACTCTTCTTATAGTCACAAAGGTGTAGATAAAAAGGTGTCCTACACAACCCCACAGCTCCCAGGAACAGAACTCATTCTGATATACTGCATACCTCAGTCAGCCTGGTAGTCATTAACAAACCATCCCTAAAAATTGTTACCTAGGAAGAGCCTGAGAAAGCCACTGATTTTGGTCACATGTCCTGATGGCGACTGAATCCAGGTTGTGACAACGACAGTTCCTCCCGCCCCGCCCTCCAGGATGGTGTCCTAAACAGCTTCTCCAGTTGCTATCCCTTAGTTATACCACTGTCCTTGACTGAGTACCTGGGGAAAGCTATTTGTAGAAGGGAAGGGAACTTGACATGTTGGTGAAGATAAGATAGGATTTGAAGGCATAAAGAAGCAGAAAAGAAATGAGGCTACAATTACAACTCAAACATCGTGGACATTTGCTGAACAAGAAGACCTTAAGGACAAACTGATGGATGATGGGTGGCCCAGGAGGTTCATAACTAGGAGGACATGGTAGAGGAAGATATCAGCTAATGGAGGAGGATTAGAGTTAAGGGAAGGGATTGTTGCCTTGAAAAATGAGGAGAAACAGGAAGAAAATGGAGTAGCAAATACAAAAAGAAGGGAAGCCAGTCCCAGCAACAGAGAGGAAGAGACTAGCGAGATAGCCAGGGACTAGAGCTGAGGGGGAAATAGGGATTCTACAAGAGACTAAGAGAAAAAGCAGAAGATGGGATGATCCACAGACAGAAGGACAAACAGATGGAAGAAAACCTGGGATTCACACCAACATGAGGCACAGGCAGGTTTGTGTGACTGGGGACTCCTTGTTAAGAACTGACAGGCCTGTCACCAGAGCAAAGCCAAAGAACAGAAGGCTGAGCTGTCTGCCAGGAGAAAGATAAGAAGTGGAGGCTGAAAAGGATCCTGATGGGAGTGGGTTAATACAAATGATTGGAAACAAATGACACTGACAGACTCTCGATGGAACGGATAAAGGGTGACTTACCAGGCTAGTGAAGATATTCAAAGAAGTGGAAACTCAGGTGAACTTTGATGCAGTTCTGCGGGCCTGTAAAGAAGTAGGGAAAATCATGAAAAGATCATGGAGATCAGCATATATCTAATGTACTGTGGCTTTGAGGAGGGTTTGGGGATGCTTGACTGTGAGGAGGCATTCATAGAAAGAGGCCTGTTCTCAGAGGAAGGAAGCCTCTGAAATACTTGGGGTTTTGGCCTTAGAGGCTGACATTGGCATGGCTGATTAGAAGAAGTTTAAACCAAGATATAGGGGGAGCAGGCTGGGAGAGACTCTGGTAATCTCTGCACCTGGTTTTAGAATGCAGGAATCAGGTAAATGAGTATATGGCCGTGGATACAGGAATGTCAGAGGGCGGACAGCAGGGAGAAAGAAAGTGCTAATGCTGATGACAGCATAATTGGGCACAATCCTCACCACCTACAATTTAAAACTAAGAATTCAGAACTAACTTGAAAGCTCTTAGATTCATAGATGTTAGATTCATAGATGTTAGGGTCGAAAGGGACCTCAATAGATCATCGAGTCCGACCCCCTGCATAGGCAGGAAAGAGGGCTGGGGCTAGATGACCCCAGCTAGATGCTTATCTAACCTCCTCTTGAAGACCCCCAGGGTAGGGGGTTTACTAATGGTTGCTTCTTTCTCTCAGCACAGAGGAGGATCTCCAAGTCTTCATGGACCATTTTTTTCAGGAGTTTGTAAGAATGTTGGGCTTATTATTAATCTCAAGAAGATGGAAGTCACATACCAGTCTTCTCCTGGTACATGTTACACACCTCCTAACATCACCACAGATGGGTACACATTGTCTGCAGTGGATAAGATAATCTATGCAAGAAATGCCACATCACATGATATGCTTCTATATGACAAAATAAACCAAAGTCTGTCCAAAGGTTTTGGATGAGGTTGTGAGGGTAAAGGAATATTAAATTGGCAACCATACTTAGGATCGATAAGACATCAATTATACCATCTTCACTGTAGGCATGTGAGAGCTGTACCGGACTTGTAGTGAGGACATTAGTAAACTCAGCCATTTCCAGGTAAGTTGTCTCCAAAAGACCATGAAAATTCAGTGGTAGGATAAAACCATGACACCGTGATGTCCTAAAATAAAGCCAGTATGCCAGGGGTAGAGGAAACAGGAAAAAGATATAGTTGAGGTAAGTGGGTGAGACAACTGAAAAAGACATTTTATGCTGAAATGATGCACGGTAAATGCTCTTGTGGTGGCAAGCTTAATAAATATAAGGATTGTCTAAGGCATAAACTAAAAAATGCAGAATTCTTACTGACACAGGAACTTGACGTTTGTGACAAAACAGTGGCAAAAGCTGATTTATCGCTGTCTAATTATGTTTTAAATGACTTGAGTACAACTAGCTGAAGCAAATGGAGCTCAAAGGAAACTCAGAAAAAACAACTTTTAGGTAAACTTAACATTATATTGTTCTTTGAATAAGAAAACACTCCTCATAATTGGACTATGTAGCCATATGAGAACTCATAATCAAAATTAAGATGGAGGAGAAACTGTTGACTGCCATTGACAACAATGGGTAATCACAAAGTCATGGAGCTGATACATTTAGTGAAAGTGACATCAGAGAGATACAACTAATACCAGGGCAACAAAATGGAGGCATTTGAAGTGCTGATGGAAAATGTGAAAACAGGGATAATGAAAACTTGGTGGAACAACAGCTGTGACTGGAACCTGCATATTAAATAGCATGTGCTATTCAGGGAAGATGGAAATGAAGGTAAAGTGAATGGGGTAACTTTGTATACTAATGATATGATAGATTGTGAAGAGATAAGAAGGGATAGCATGAATAAAACATTTTTTTTTTATAATCCTTTCCCAAAGTGATCTGAGCCAAAACGTTTTTCTGGGTTTGTGTTAGGTTTCTGCTATAGACCTAAAAGGTCAGATTTGGGTTTAAATGGAAATCTCCCTAGGACAACCCAGGAATTAAAAAACAGTCTTATAAAAGCAGATTAAAAGAACTTGGCAAAATACAGACTGTGAGGGGATATGATTGCTTTCTCCAAATACTTCATGAAAGGCAAACACCAGGGAGGGAGAACTATTTAGGAAATGTCAGTTTCCAAAACAGATTATATGCCATGGTGCCTGAGATAGCAGAGACTGGATTTGATGATCCAGATGACCTTTCTAAACATTATGTTCCTATGGTCCAAAAATGTCCTGCTGCCCCCTATCCCATGGAATGTCAGATTTGCCCTAATGTCCACAACCAGGTCACCATCACTACTGGGCGCTTGATCATTAGGGTATGAACTGCCACCACCACTGGGGGCCTCCACTGACTAAAGTAGTAGACACCAGCATTTCAACAGCATAAGGTATGTATATCCACTGTTTGCAACCTTAGTGGGCAGAATCAAGCCTAGGGTAGGGAGACAGCATTGTCCTCCATACTGATTGGAATTCAAAGCTTTTTCTGTGTGTAGACAGTGTAGCTGATGACCTTGATGTCCACTTTTAGCAGAAAGGGATTTCTCACTGACCTCTGTTTAGTGGCATTTTACAGACCTATTTTTATGTGTGTGTGGGCATCAGTGCTTTTTATATTTATTATGATTATTAGAAGGGAATCAGACCTGGAGGCAGTGTATGTGTATGTGTATATTGTTAGCTATAACATGGTATGTAGAGGTTTGCTTTTGGGAATTGGCTTGTAGGTAAAATAGATATTGTACTAGAGCAATGGTCATGGGGCATGGCAAGGTGTAGCAGAGCACCTCAGTGCCTGCTCCTAGGGAGTAGAAACTGCCAGGGAGAGAGAGAGCCCTGGCAGAGCCTAACGAGCGCAGCTGCAGGTTGCCGGAGCAACTAAAGGGAGCCAGCTGCCTGTAGGAGGCGGAGCCTGGCCCTTATAAAGCCCAGGGCTGAAGCCAGGCTAGCAGTCCTCTGCCAGCAGCCAGAGGGGCAGGAGCTCTGGGAATTAGGATGAGGTGAGAAGCGTGACAGTAGGTACCGCTTGATTAGAGTTGAGCAATGTTAAGTTATAGCCAGGTGGCTTTGAGCTGAGTTATAGCCAGAAGGCTCTAGTTTATGTTTGTGTTCAGGCTTTGTTATTACACCGGAGGTTTGGGTGAGGCTGTAGGGGTTGGAGGAGGCCTCATAGGGACCCCAGAGAGTGTGGGGTGCCCTAGCACTGGGGAAGGCGCAGCTGGCGTGCCAGTGAAGGCGTAACTGGCAGCGAAGAGCGCAACCAGTGGGTTGCAGGTGGGGAACAGAGACCCCGGGTTGTATGCGGGGCACATAGACCCCAGCCCCAGAGAGGGGCAGCTTTGAGATGCCCCAGAGGGGGCATGATGAGCCCCAGAAGGGGGCACTAGCGCAACCAGTGGGTTGCAGGCGGGGAACAGAGACCCCGGGTTGTATGCAGGGCATGTAGACCCCAGCCCCAGAGAGGGGCAGCTTGGAGATGCCCCAG
>NW_005842165.1:520311-526729 GCF_000455745.1 Alligator sinensis | reverse complement strand
GCGCAGCCCATAAGGCTAGGGTGCCTGGGAAGCACCCATCATACCAGGAGACCACAGGAGTCCGGGAGAACCGCGGGGACAGAGGTCCTGAGTAGCCGTGCCCAGGGAGTCGTAGGCAGCCTCCCAACCTTATGTTTACCAGCAAGACATGGCGGGCGAGAATAAGAGGGTGTCTTGGGCCGGCCTTGACACGGAGCAAGGGACCTTGAGGAGATCACGGCCCTCCTGACGGACCCCGCCGTGACACAAGGGTTCATTGTTTTTTGAAAATCTGTTTGTGGCAAAGTTTCCTTCAAGGCCCACTGTGTCTGAAGCTAGCAGACACACAGGCTTAGATTCATAGATGTTAGGGTCAGAAGGGACCTCAATAGATCATCGAGTCCGACCCCCTGCATAGGCAGGAAAGAGGGCTGGGGCTAGATGACCCCAGCTAGATGCTTATCTAACCTCCTCTTGAAGACCCCCAGGGTAGGGGAGAGCACCACCTCCCTTGGGAGCCCATTCCAGACCTTGGCCACTCGAACTGTGAAGAAGTTCTTCCTAATGTCCAATCTAAATCTGCTCTCTGCTAGCTTGTGGCCATTATTTCTTGTAACCCCCGGGGGCACCTTGGTGAATAAATACTCACCAATTCCCTTCTGTGCCCCCGTGATGAACTTATAGGCAGCCACAAGGGCGCCTCTCAACCTTCTCTTGCAGAGGCTGACAAGGTCCAGTTTCTCTAGCCTCTCCTCATAGGGCTTGGTCTGCAGGCCCTTAACCATATGAGTGGCCCTTCTCTGGACCCTCTCCAGGTTATCCGCATCCCTCTTGAAGCGCGACACCCAGAATTGCATGCAGTACTCCAACTGCAGTCTGACCAGTGCCCGATAGAGGGGAAGTATCACCTCCTTGGACCTATTCGTCATGCATCTGCTGATGCACGATAAAGTGCCATTGGCTTTTCTGATGGCTTCGTCACGCTGCCGACTCATGTTCATCTTGGAGTCCACTAGGACTCCAAGATCCCTTTCCACTTCCGTGGAAATTGAAGACATGTACTATGCTGTTCCATAACAGGAACAGTGTACTGTAACAGAGATAAGGGACTCTGTAGCATTGGCACCAGGTCACAGTACCCAACTGCAGAGCCCTTGGGATTTTTGGTTTTGGTGACCAGACCAAATTAGGAGGCCTGGCAAATAACCAAATTCATGTGATGGGTTTGCTAGAACAAAGGAGTATGCTGACAGAACAGAATGTGAACACTATGATGACCACAAGGAAACCAATTAATGATACCCGGAAATGAAAAGTCATCAGAGCAGGAAAAGGATACAAAAGGAGGAATTTCAGAGCAGCAACAGGTCCCTGAGAGGGAACCCAAGGCCACAATGGAATGGAAGGCACACCACCAGGTTGTCTCACCCCCCAGGGGGGGGGGGGGGGGGGGGGGGGGAGTGTGCTTCAGCTCTTGACCTCCAAGCCACTGACATCTAATATTCAAGAATGAACCTCAGGGTGAAGCTCACGTACTGGCCACGGGTACCTTCCCTCTGTGACAGATCTAGGACTGGTAGATATAGAATTGGGGTGGGCTTTTATTTTGTTTGGCTTGCCTGCATTATTCTTATCTGCTGTCACTGTGCATCAATACAATCTGCCTATTATTGAATGGAGAGGTTGTGGTCAGTCTGAGGGTTTGGGTCCACCTGAAATAAGGCATATGGGTTATAAATCCAGTGCCAACATGTATGAGGGAGAGAGACTATATGCACTAAGGCTGTGCGAAACAGCACCGTTTTGTTTCAACTTCCATTTCACCCTTTCAACAGGACAGTGTTTCATTTAGAGTTTTGCTTAGTTTCGAAAGCACTGTTCTGTTTCATTTTGTTGAAACTGTGTCGCTGTTTTGTTGCTGTTTCCATGCTCTGCCCATAGGTTATAATGTGGAAACACAAAACTGCCTATAACTTTATTATTTCTTGCCTTATTTGGATGAAACAGGCCGGGCTGGTAGCCCCTTCTGAGGCCATGAAGCTGGCCAAGTTTCAAGGAGATAGGTGCAGCGGTTTCTGGAAAACTGCACCTCAAATTCTTGAAAGCAAAACTCATGTCGTGTGCGTGTTAAGGCACAGTAGGGTAAAAACTGAAGGCATGGTGGCCCCTGCTGAGGCCACAAAGCCTTCCAAGTTTCAAGGGGATAGGTGTAGGATTTTCTGGGAAACTGCACCTCAAACTGCTGACAAGCAAAACTCATGTCACACATGCGTGTTAAGGCACATCAGGGTGAAAACTGCAGGCATGGTAGCCCCTTCTGAGGCCATGAAGCCTGCCAGGTTTCAAGGAGAGAGGTGTAGGAAAATAGGTGTAGGAGATAGGTGTAGGTGTAGTTCTGGGAAACTGTACCTCAAACTGTTCAGAGCAAAACTTGCATCACTTGTAAGTGTGAAGGCACAGAGAAAGCTCAGCTCAAACAATGCTTTCTATGCTGTTTTTCCATCCCTCCCCTAGCACACTGGGATTAGAAGGGACCTCAGGGAAGGATGACAGTCACTGGCCAGCTACACATGTCAATATCAGAGCAGTCCTTCCCCCCCTCTTCCCCCTCCCACTCCTTAGTTTCTCTTTAGCTGCAAGCAATCCCAGCTTTGAAACTTGAAACGTTTCAGAACTTTCAAAATGTATTGATTGCCCTCGTTATGTTTTGAGGCTGTTTCGAAGCCTTTCGTTTCATTGCAATTTCACTTTTTCAAGCTCAAAACGAGTCGAAGCAGCATTGAAATGAAACAGCTGGTGAAATTTCACACAGCCCTAATATGTACCCTTCTCAAGTAGAATCAGATTTGTTCAATATTCTCCTCTTCTAACTGAGCGCCTTCATCAAAATGCAAAATCACTATCATTTTCATTATCTTCCTCATCATTTTTGCAGTTCTCTAGCACTTTCTACCAGAGGATCTTCCTATACATTACAAACAGTGTTGTAAAGTGTGATTATTTCACCAGTTCAGAAAATCAGAGCTCTGCCTCCATGACTGAAAGCAAAACTGGAACTTGGCCCCTCTTTATTAATAATCTGTATAGTAATAGACAACATGTATGCCATGGTGGGGGAAACTGCTAGGCTGAATCTTGCTTCAGAACAACTCACCTTGAAGCTAAGAGGGAGTACAATATGATCTGAGAATCGGAGGACCCACAAAGGTGGTACTTGACATGTAGGGGCAGAATGTTTTTTATGCCTTAGTTTTTTCCATCTGTGTAGTGGCAAAAGTGCTTCTATACCACACAAGGGGTAGGAGAGGGGTTGATCAGCCTGTATGGCAATGTTTATCCAGCTGCCTGTGAATGAGAAGCACTAAGAGCCAAATATGATTACAAAATGCCCTTAATTGTCTGGTCTTTTCACTGAAATAAATGCATCTTCCTTGCTGTCCATGAATTATTGCCATTATTGTTCCCTGCAATGCAGCTTGAGTGCTTCACCTCTGGGTATGTTTATCCAAATGATTCATGAGTAGAGCTGGGCAAAGCCAGGTAAATCCTCTACTTCATGGTGCCAGAATTGAACATCTCTTCCCTGTCTCTTGTGTAAAAGTGGCGACAAGGCTTGCATTAGCAGGGTTCCTTGCAGCAAAGCAAATAATCTGCAAATAATGGTGACACACATATGCAATGATTCTGCAAATATGTATTTGTCCATTCATAACTCTGCAAATGTGCATTTGCCTTGAAACACCCATATACACGTATATTTGCATATGAATTATGCATATGCATTTTAATAGTCATTCACAAAATATTTCTGCTTTGTATACACCTGTTGCTTTACATTTGCATGTGACCATTTGCAAACAGGTTTTTCTGTGAGTAATTATGAAAGGATTTATTTTTATGTGAATATTAATGCACACTTGTATTTGCATGATTCTGAGCATATATGTTTACATCTGAATTTTGTTCATATATGCATTTACATGTGAATACACAAGTGAAGTAAGAGAACTTATGAACAGTTGCACATAGCATTTGCAGGGGAAAATAACCTTATGAGACCTAGGTGAGCAATCCCACATTCCAAACACACACAGAACCTAAGAATCAGAGTGAAGGAGGCTTGACTGGGCTGTGAAGACAGAACTCTCTTCTCACTCCTACGGGTGGAGGATGAAGAAGAATGGAAGAGGGGCTGCCCTTGCTATACCTGGTTAGTCTCCCAAGCAGTAGTTTGACATGCATCCCTTTTCCATAAGCCCAGCTTCCCACCCATGAGAGACTAGCTCCCTTGATAGCATACAGCATATAAAACTAGCAGTCACTTCACCTTCTCACTGATGCTTTATTGAAAGCAGCAGAAAGGCTGGAAACCACCTTGTTCTATTCACTAACTAATTAATGGATCTTGCAGGCTCTGAGCTATTTATGCCCTGGAGATACTAAATGAAAAGTAGCAAAAGATGCATATCTCGTCTCATGGTTCAGAGGGATGAGAACAACACACTGGATGTGCAGGCTGCTGGCTGGGGTTGATGGGCCAAAGTTTGGGTGGGAAACAGTGAAGTCCAAGGCTGGGTTCCATGAGAGAGAGGAAGGGAGGAAAGAAAGAAGGGAGGTGTCTTTGGAAGTGGAATAATCGGTCGATTTGGTAAAGATGAAGAGCTTGATAGATAACTAGATCAACAGTAGATAGGTCAATCAATGGATCTTGGGGAGGGAAGGAAGGAAAGAAGTGCCAAGAGATCAAATAAAGGAGGGAGGGAGGTTGACAGGAACTGAGAAAGAGATAAAAGAATTAACAACTCTTTTTATACCTTTTCATTTACAGACAATATTATGCCTTTGTGCAAAAGGACTAATTTAGCCTCTGCAAAGCCCCAGTGACCCTTCCTAATAGAAACCATTTAAATCTTTAAACAATTTACATGAAAATGTAACTTTGCTGAGAATATATTTCTTCCCCCCCTCCCGCTCCTATTTCTAGCACAATCCTTCAAATCTGTGACAGCTTCCATTATCTCTTAATGAAGTGAGAGCATCTTCCTTAGGAGGCGCGATGGCCCTGAGGTTAATCACTGAAACACGGTTCACAAAATAAAATTTGAGAAGCAGAAAAAGAAAAACACTTAATGAAGCTCAAGGGAGTGACTCCAACCTCAGAGCTTTATGACCAGGTGAGCCCAGACTCTGAGGACAATTCCAACCCCACATCCTGTATGCCCAAGTGGTTACAGACCCTACTGCCCATACACACAGCCATATGCAGATCCAATGACACTTCCCCAACCTGAATACAGAGCCTATTACAGTTAAACACTATAAACAACAGAAACACACTCCTACATCATAGTACACACACTTCACTAGACAAACATACCCATCCAGTTCAGGACAGACCCAAAAGAGTGACTCACTCCAGTCCCTTGCAGTCAGAAATCTATGTACCCAACAGGTCACAGAGACAAAGTACAATCCTCCACCCTCCCCTCCCCTACAAAACCAGCAGGTCTGAAATGCATGGGGAACACAGGCCCAATAGGGTGATTCTACCCCAGAGTCTGTACAGCCACCAGACCTAGGGGGCGATGCCATCCCCAGAACCTGAATTCCCAAGCTCCAAAGCCTTGACTCAATCATAAAAAAACATATACCTGTCAGTGGTGCAGCAACCCATCTTCCTCCAAAGTATGTTGACCACTGCTGGCAGTGAAGCCTGGCATAACAGAGACCTAGGAGTCCTGTTCCATTCCAGGTCCTGGCAATTGGTCAGCAACATCCAGTGCCTGTTTCGTATTAAAAAACCACTATGCTGGAGTTGAAAAATAGCCAGTGTGTGTTTTTGGATACAAATGGCCTTTGCATTCTGGAGTCTCAATCTGTGTAGAACTCCTTTCCTCACAACACTGGCTTTAGCTTTGTCTTCTGAGCAGAGCACCCTCTACCTATATTTTTGCCCTTCTGTATGATGATGGTTGGCATGATAGAAAAAGATTAGGGACAAGGGTGGGTCCCACAATAGAGAATAAACCCTCTATATACTTACCCTCAAAGAAGGGAGAATGCTCAGGGAAGCACAGAGTGGCGAGCGGCACTTCTGAAGCAAATGCTCCCTCATGATTGACCAGCAATGAGACTGGGAAAGTACTTCTGGCCCAGGAGAGGGACAGCCAGGGAGAGCCTCCTGGGTTCCTGAGGACAGGATGCTAAGGAAGCTCTCCAGCCAGCACCTGCCTGCTGATACTGAAGGAGCTCAGCAGAAAGGCGGGAGATTGGAGGATCACTACAAACAGAGGTACAGCTGATAGGAGTGTGAGGATGCATCTGGGAAGCTGGAAGGAGCTGCCAGAAAAGCAGTGACAGGAAGGTACTGTGAAGGTTTTTCCTTCCCCAGAGAGACAGCTTGGGGTGCACTGAAGGTCTGGGCTCATAGCCCTACACG
>NW_005842165.1:513652-520271 GCF_000455745.1 Alligator sinensis | reverse complement strand
AACAATGTTAAGGGTGGGGTACAGGGGAGGAGGAACCCACAAATTGACCTTATGCCCTGTTGCATAGAACTGGCATAACTCCCTATGCCTGACCAACTCCCCCAGCAGCAGAACATCAAGTCTTGGCAGGTAAGAATCACTGAGGTGGAAAACACTCAGGAGGGAACACTATCATCCTCAAAGTAATATCTGACACAAGATAAAAACATTCACCAGACAGAGGTCACGGCCCTAGAATACATACACCTGACAGTTGGCTAGATACCAAGTCTACATTGCTGAGGAGTTATCATGGTGCCAGGGTGCCAGCATGAATCAAATTGTCCTCCTCTCTGCTGCTGCTATTGTGAATATGCTGGTGGACGAAGAGGAGATAACATGAATGGAAGGGAAGTAAGGTCAAGAATACCATGGGATAGAATGGTCAGGGTAACTGGAGGACAAAAGGATGTGCATAGGGTATGTGAGAGATGGAGGCTTCTATGTGGAGTTAAGAGAGACTTGCAAAAGAAACAGTAGCAGAAGGGAGCCATAGCCCCCAGCCTTTCTGAGGCTGAAAGGATAGAGAAAAGTGAGGATTTGGGGGTAGGACATGATGGGGGAGGAGTCTGAGATGTGTGAAGAGAACTCCCCAGGGGCATTGAAGCCCTTGTTAAGAAAAAACATCCGTTGACTTGAAGAGGAGTTGGAACAATATCCCCGCTTCTGGACCACATGCCAGCTGGTGAGGACATCCCTGGGTTATGAACTCCATTGCTGCTATAGTATTTTCTAAAACCCCAGATCTCCCCAGATCACCCTTCTGTTTCATTTTCATCAAACACAAATTTAATAGTCTGCCAGATTTCATATATGCATTAAATTCTGTGAGTGCAGTAAGTCTTTTCAGCCAATGCACCAAAAATGACCTTACTTGCCATTCTTTGCTTTACATGGAAAAACAAATACATTCTATCTGTTCCCAGAAGCACACATACACCTCTGGGACAGAGGCTTAATTCTGGGCCATGGGCTTCAATAATATTTCTGGGGATCTTCCTGATACAGTAAAGGCAGGTTAATCGTTGGGAGCCAAACATGGGTGCTCAGTCCTGCACCTCACCCCGGCTGTGAAGTGCCTGCCCCAGCCCAGCCTCACTCCCTCCCTCACTGCTGTGTGCGCGTGCCCCTCCCCACCCCTGCTGCAGCCACTAGAAGCCTGCAGCTGGGCTGCCTTGTGGCCCTACTGCTTCCCTGTGTTTTGGGGGGGGACTAAGCCACATTAGCCCCACCTTCTGCTGCCTATGCTGTTAAGCCTCAAATGAGCCTCAGCAGATGGGAAAGAATTAAGACAGAGGAAAGGAAGGAAACATAAACACAAAGGAAAAAATTTAGGAGAGAAAAGCTGCAAAAATATTGAGCCAGAAGATGACAGGTTAGGGAATGAGGAAAAACACAGGACAAGATCTCTAGGGAAAACAGTCTCACAAGAAGGAGACTAGACTCACGAATCGAAGCAAGATGAAAAGAGCATGTGGAGGCACAGGAAAGTAAACAGCAATTTCAAGAAAAACAGTAAAGTCAGAAAGAGTCTGAGGAATATGAGGGGGGAAATAGACAGTTAATTATTCTGGTTGCTTAAATTGTAAAGAAAAGAAAACAAAGGAGATTGGAGTATGGAACACAGACCAGGAGATAAAAGATGTAAGGAGATTTTCCTTCAGCCAAAAGTTTGCTTGTTAAAGTGTGTTTCACTGAATTGGTGTGGAACATGTCAACAGGGAGTCTTCACATCAGGACTCAATGCCTTCTTGAAAGATATGCTTAAGTCAAATAAAAGTTATTTGGCTCCCTGACTGAAATTCTATGGCTGGTGCTATATGAGAGGGCATATTAAATGACCCCATAGTCCCTCTAGGTCAGTGGTCAACAACCTTTTTTAGACTCAAGGCACCCTTAGACAGACTCAAGGCACTCAGAAAATGCCAGCTATTAGATTTTTCTCAATCTTTTACTTTAAAAAAATAACACACCATTTTTTTTCTGTTTCAAACATCTCAGGAAGAAGACAATGAGCATGTCCTCATGAGTGGAAATGTGCATTTCCCTGCAATATGTGCCATTGCTGCTTGTCCCCTTGTCCTGAGGAAATGCCTGTGCATGTGCGCTCTACTCCATGACACGTTGCCCTGGGTGGGGTAAGGGAGGCTGGGGTCAGCACCTGGGCTGGCTGGCCCCAGCAGCCTGACCTGGGGTCCTGAAGGCCTTCAGGGGTTGCAGCCGTGACAATCCAGCAGCACAGAGCCTGGCCAGCAGCCAAAATGTGTCTCTGGCTGGCCAGGCTCCCGTTTCCAGCAATACACGCTGCTGCCCCATGCACCGCCCCTCTTTTTCAAGGTGCATGTTTTTTTTACACTGGGTGTTAAAAAAAACCCTGTGCTACAAATTACCAGCCCAGGGAATGCCTGCATGTGCATGTGTGATGTGTGGTCCCACAAACGAATCTGTGGCACTGCATACCATGCATCAAGGCTCATTTGGACACACCCAACAGGTCAGAATGTTTTTAACACTATGGGTTCCTATTTGAAATCTCTGAGTTTATTTTATAAATTTTGTTTGCACGTCTAAAAGTATTAACATTGCATGGTACCCATGAGAGGATCCTGAGGCGCCCCAGGGTATTGTGGCATCCTGACTGAGAATCACTGCTCTAGGCCTTACATTCAGTGGAGACATAAAATAGTCCCCAAAATAATTATGCTGAAATGTTTACAAGCCTATCTAAACCCACAAGAATTTGCTGGTAGAGTGTTACCAATAGCATAATGCCAGGAAAGGACCACAATGGCTGGGTAATTAAGAAGCCTTGCTATGGTTACATAGGCAAGAGTTTGTTCTGTTCTGGACTTATGCTAAAGGCCACCCTGAGTTTACTGAGTTGAAAATAAATACCTGGTTAGAGAGTCAAAGGTGCCTAAGACCAAATCATTCTCTCGTGTGCTATTGGTTATGGAAACTGGAGAGCCTTAATGCCACTTGCCTGCTGGGCTGTCAGGCTCATGTGGACCTATGGCTTAACTATAATAAACACTTGCTTTCCTCCCCACATGGGAGACATAGCTTATATCTGCAAAAGAGCTGTACACCAGGAAACCAGTTTCTGTGTTGTTATAATTTCATCTACACAAGGGGTTCTGCTAGTGTAGCTGTATTGGATTGGGATGTGACTTTTTGCTATGTTGGCAATATGTATACATGCAAGCTAGGCCTAGGCAATGACCTTGGCTTCACAGAGCCTTTTGCAGGGTGATGGCATCTTTAAGAAGCCTTGCTATGCACAAATCCAAATCCACCTATTACTACAATAAATCTAGGTGACCTCTTGCATCCTAACTCTGCTCCCCTAGAGAAAAGTAGGTACTCCTTCTAAGGCACCCCTGGGGTGCCTTTGTAAGAGCCATATCAGTTGGGGATAAGCCAAAGAATCCCTGGGCTCAGGACTGTCCTACTACTCAGAGGTCAACATCATGAACTGTAAGTACTCTTAGTTCAGCCCTGGAGGTACATACAAGATTGGTGATCATACAAAGTAGCAACAGTAGGAGGAGGACAGATAAAGAGAGGTTAAGAGAGGATCAGCTCAGGTTACAACAGAAGAAGTGAGTCAAGGAGGAAAAGGAAAATGGCACAGAGTGGGAAGAGGGGAATGCTAAAAGGTGACTGACAGGGCAGCAGTGTTTTCTGCCCATGGCAAACCTCAGTCCTTCTGCTGGGTTTGAGGCTGATATGCATTCTTGTCTTGTTCTGCAAGCCTTACAGGCTGTCATGTCCTGGGATCCCAGTATGCTGTGAGCTCTATGGACTGTGGCTTGTGAGGAAGCAAGGAGCATCCTGGAGTGTGCTGTTCTAACTGATATTAACTTGATGAATACCTTATGGCAGGGGTCAGGCTAGGGGTCAGGAGAAGAAAAAAAAGGGTACTAAATTGATTAACCTGGAAACACAACCTGAAATGATTGTCATGAAAACATAATCCATGGGCCATAGCAGCTAAAGATCACAAATATTAAAGGGACCAAATTCCCCATTCTCAGAGAGACAATGTCTCACTGAAGTAAAAGGATCTGGATATACTCATGCCACAAGGAAAATAGAGCTCAGTCGGAAGGGGATTCACCATAGCTCAGAGCACCTGCCCAAGCTTAGCCACCAGGTGTGACATCAAATGGCTGGAATTACAATCCAGATCTCTGGACTTTTTTATATTGACTGTAGTCAATAGGTGGCAATCCTGATCTGGACCTGTCCCCACTCTAAATACCATCAGACAAATAGCTGAGAAGGGAAACTGAGGGGCAGGAGTGAAAGCTGTCACATGACCTCTGAGCTGCTCTCTCTTTTAGACGTACTGATAGTAACTAATAGTGTCAACTCAAGTGAATGATATAGCAGAAGCACATCAGTAGACTGAAGGGTGCATTGAAGATGAAATGGGATAATAAGGCAGACAGGATGGCTGAGATGTTCCTTTGACTGAGAAGTTATATATGCAGGGTCTGCAAAAGGGATCATACAAAGGATAGTCAGGAAAGAAAGGAAAAATCTCAACAGTTTGTTTGGAGAAAGACGGAAGGGTAATGGCAGCCCCTTATCAAACTAATGGACATGAGGACTTAAGGAGGGGGTGCAGCAATGGGGAGATACTGCTACATGGCATCACCAAACAAGAAGCCAACTCACTTTGCATGAAGCAGGGCAATGAGCCCATCCAAACTGTAGCTGAGTATGTCAATCATAAATCACCCCCCATGGCCATGAAAGAACAGACTCACTGGCTATAAACCCACATCCTTTGGGCAGGGAGTGACAGGGCTCATCACTGATAAATACTCAAGACAACTACAAATCTCATTTAGAGGGAGGTAAATCACTCCTTTATCTATGCACTGCAAACCTTATTTGCTCAGCCTAGGCCAAGTGCAGAGCCTATTCCCCAGGCCACAGACAGCCACTTCTGTCTATCAAAAGTGAATTGGCAAGACACCAGGCTTTGATGGGTCTGGACAGATCCCATCTTGCCTGGGCATAATTTACCCAGAGATTAGGAGTGTTTCAAGACTGAACCACAGTCCATACTCCTCAGTCACCCCATTCTTGTAGTTGGGGCTGGGGCTGGGGGTTAAAGCCATCTTTGTGCCTTCTGTAACCTGGGACCATTCAGGGAATGTCACAGTACCGGCAGGCAACTAGAGCTGCTCTGAATTACACTCTCCTTCCTACGGCCCACTGTAGACCCTGGGAGGTTGCAGTTGTTCAGTGCCCTCTTCCTGCCCCTAACATGCTCCATGGCCTCCTTCCTATTATCTAGCCACACTCCAACTCTCTCCGTTTCCTCCCCCACTCAAGCTTGGCCACACACCATCACTTCCATTCCTTTCCCCCCATCTTCCGACACATCCTCTGACCCATCCCCTCCCTCTATCTTCTTGCCCCCAGCCTATCTGTGGTATCTTAATCTATGCCCCAGATCCTTCCATCCTTGCTGCTCCCATCCAGCTTCTGCCGCACACTTCCAGCACAGAGGCTGGAAGCAGGGCTGGTACAGATAAATAGAAGAGCCATATTATGCAAGAAGAGCAGAAAGGGCCCTTAGCATAAGTGAGACCCCAGTTTGTTGCCTTTTGCCATCCAGTGCCTACTGCTGGGCCAGGCCTGGGTAGATTGAACTAGATGTGACTGCCCCTGTCAGTCCCCCAGGGACAGCCACTGACTTGAAGAGATCCAGTCACAGATTCAGACAGCAGGTGCTGCTCAGGTTGTGGGGGACAGCAGTGTGGGGAGGGCAGGGGGAAGGAAAAGAAAGGGAGCCGAGCAGCTGAATGGGCTCTAGGGACAGAAAGAAGAGGATATGTAGCCTCATTGAATCTTCCCTTTCTCTCTCTTCCTGCTCCGTCGTTAACCTGCCTGACTTCTCCTTTCAAAACTCATTTACTCCCCAGCATCTTAGTAACACAAATAGCTCTTAGGGGCAAAAGGGGCAGGTGCCTGATAGCAACACTGTGTGCAGCCCAAGCTGATAGAGCCTGACAGTCATCTCAACACAGAGCTTTTATTTATTCTTTCCCTTCCTTTTCCTGCCTCGGAACAGCGAATAGGAGCAAGTTAACCCCATAACCTTTAATCAAAGCCTCATGTACATGGAAAAGGATTGATGGAGCCTGTCTCCCACATGGCCTCATTGCTGGAGCTCCAATTACACCATTAACTCCCCAAGCTGAGAGCAGGGACCAATATCTGCAGCTGAGGAATAATGATCATGGAAATAGTATTAAAAATGTATCACTCAGCAGCAGCGTGCCACAGAAATCAACATCCCCTGGCCCCTTCCCTCGGCGTCTCTGAGCAACCGCATGGATGGGACTGCCACTTTCTTATACTACAGGAAAGGCTGGCACCTGTCTTCACAGGGATGGGAAAATTGCTGGACTGTAGTAGGCTAGTGAATTGCTGTTTCACTGGTCAGGGATAGCGGAGCATGCAAGTCCACAGTCTGCTGCAAGCCTCCTGCTTAAGATTGGACAAGTCATGGTCTCTTAATGCTTGAGGCTTGTGAATGAAATGTTAGGTGGCAGCTGCT
>NW_005842165.1:502313-513621 GCF_000455745.1 Alligator sinensis | reverse complement strand
CTGCTGAAAACCTAGCCCTGGGTGTTTATAGGAGACAGTAAGAAGGAGAAGTCTACAAGGAAAGCAGAGCAATTAATGTTGCTGGGAGTGCTACCTCAGGACACAAAAAGGTTTTCCTGTCTGGTAAAAGTTTTCTCTAGTTTAAAAATATTCTTTTCCACAATGAGAGAAACTAAAGACCCTAGGAGTTTTTCTTAATACTTAATAAAATGGAGCAAAGCATTGATTCCAGATTGGCCTAATAGTGTGCTCACTTATGATGTGGTAGGTATTGCAGTCTCTCCCCTAATGTAGTGTAAAGCAAAATGACTTAAGATACTGGCGTGGGTAAAAGTGTTTCCATGCTAGCCAGCACAGAATATATGGTAAACATAAAGTAAAACTATCAATCAGTTGCCAACAGCAGATTCAACAACACATGGGGAAAAAACCCATTCTTGGATTCAGATAAGCACATTCAAGTAACACATTCAAATATCTCAAAATAGGCAGAGGTTCAAGTCCACACTTTACCTAAGGAACCCAGGACCCTGAACTTAGGCCTCAGACATCACAAGTGAGTGGCAGTATCACTGTGCGATACAGTCAGTCTCTCTCAGTCCAACACAACTGTTTAATTACTTGCATAAGGGAGGATACATTGATTAAGGTTAAGGTGTCTGTCTTTGGCTCCAGAAGTGTGGATTCATGCTAAAGGCAGCCCTCAACTGTATATGGATACCTAGGATGCCTATACACATGCAGTGAGGCTGCTCTGATCCGTTCTAATTACACTGAGTCAGAGCAGACTCAATTTAATTACACTGAGTCAGAGCAGAGCAACCACCCCTCCCTCCCCCCTGGCTCCCGGAGCAGGTGTATAAATGCCTTGAGTTATTAAGGCTGAGTAGTCAAAGATGGTCAGATACAATGTCAGCCACATCACACACACACTCCCCCACCGCCCGGTCTGCCATTGCCTACTGAAGCTGGTATGTTTTAATCACCCTACTCTAATGGGCTGCTAGGTTTGGGAGGGCTTCTGATAAAATGATAAAAGACAGCCAGCAGAAGAGACCCATCCCAAAACAGTATGTGTAGCATGGTGCCTTCTCATCAGATGTGAAGGCTGAGGTTCAAATCTTGTCTCCAAATCCAGGAGTCTCAAGGACTCAAGGAATGCCTTGTAGAAAGAAACATGCATCTTCAGAGAAATTTCAGGGATTACTCTGGATGGGACAAGGACAGGATGGGCATCGATATGGACTCTGTGGTGATGCAGGGAGCAGGTATCACGGTAAGAAATCTAGAAGTCCTGCCTGGGTTGCTTAGCCGTGTTGTACAATAAGGAGATCTCTCCTGTAGATCAAGGAGCTACAGTACCTCTTGCCATATGTACTTGTGCTGGAAAAACCCACATCTCATTACTACCTTTTGTCTTCTCGTGTCTCTACACCACATTTGACCATTTTGTTACATGTGCTTGTGCTCGTTTATTGGACTTTGTGAGGTCTTTCATTGTACACGTGCCTTCAAGCAGCAGGCATTGCAGCAGGTATTGCATAGTCTGAAGCTCTGTGCCACAGTTGCATCTGGTTGAACCAATGGTATAGCCCCACTGCTTTCTTAGTTCCTGGAGTGTCCAACTCTGGTTCGTAGGTGGTTGAGACATCACCACCTTTGTCATGGGTGGTCAGCCCTTGGTGGCAAGGACTTGGCTGCTGAAATGTCCATTTTTTCACTGTCAGGTATTTTCTTCAACTTCTCATTCCACATCTGTAGCCATGTATCTTTGGGTATGCCATTGAGAGGTTGGGTGCTGGTGAGGAAGCTGCTGCATGACTTCAGATGTTTGTGCGCCGCAGGATGGTCATACAGCAGGTGTCTCACATCTTCAATTTGTCTCAATCGTTATATCCTGCTGGCCACTCCTCTTCTGATGTCAGAAGGAGTGATGCCAGCCAGCAGGTGCACACTGTTTAAGGTGGTGGACTTCAGACATCCTGTGATGCATTGGCAGCTATCATTCAGAATTACTTGGGGGCCATAGCAGAAGCATTCATGTCACAACCCCTGTCAGGTACTACCTGGTAATACCTGTGAATTCTGCTAACACTCCAAACTATGATTTTGACCTTAAAAATTGATAAATGATTACTACTTTTTAAAGAGGCCCTTCAGTAGATATCAACTCTCCTACAGTATGTAGTGTCACCCACAACTAGTGTTTACACTCAGAAGGTCCGGTTGTCTGCTCACCGTGTTGAAGGGAACTTCACTGCATTGAAGCAGACAATTTTGAGATTGCTGCTTTTACTCAAGAGAGTCTCCAAGTCAGTTCTCTGGTCTACACAAAGCATATTTGCTTCCACAGGCTTTAAGTAGTCAGTCTGGATGTGGGTTGCTAGTGACACCCAGTGGCTTTCCATGGTCATCAAAGCAAAGGTATCCATGCTCTTTCCCCTTCCAATGAAAGCAGGACCAACCACAAGTCCCTACATATCCATCTCTGTGGTCTGGCCTCTTCTGTGGGAAAGCACTGAGCAGAGGTTCTGGAAATCATCTGTAAAGGAGAGTGGTAGGATCTCCATGACTTGAATTACTTGAAGCTCCATGCACAACGTGCTTTTCAGGAAGTAGCTGCATATTTTTCTTCTAACACCACTTTGTGGCATAAAAATCTCCTAAATTGTCACAAAAAATGTTGTGTGGGTTTCTTTGTTTAATTCTTTCTAAGAAGCACTGTCTGGTGCTTCTAAGATTCCCCCAAATGGCTACTTCTGCAGCCCCAAAAATGTTACAAAGTAAAAAAAGTCTCAGATGATGGAGATTGTATGCATGGGAGAAATTGACTGGACTGGATATTTTGCCATCAGTAGGATAACTAAGAAGTGAGCCCCAGGTCTCTACTTCGGAGTGGGGGCAAAAAACTCTGCGTGGCTGCTACTACAACCTCATGTGCTGCCACCACCCAAAGCCCAACATTGTTTAGTTTTGCCTTGGTCTTCAATAGCTCCCTGCACAGACACTATTATTCTAAAACAAGTGGATCCAAATTGGAAGTAGTTCAAGGTAACCCTAGAAAAGGCACTTTATTTCAACCATAATCTGTTCCAGAATAGGTCCCCATCTAACTTCTGTCCCAGCCACCTGTGGAGGGTTCGGGATTGAGAGTGTGGTCAGGGGTAGAAAGGTAAAAAAGGTTTATTGACTTAGCAAAAACACAACTACACGTAGTAACAAGACAAACAATGACAGACAAAAGCAATTCACGTCGGCAACTTATCGGCAGTCCCCTCTGATGCCTGATACAGCGCAAGCTTCTCTTTCCACAAAGTTCAGTGAAGTGAGGCGTCCCCAATCAGCGCTGTCTAAGGGGTACTGGGAAGGACCCTGGAATGCAGTTCTTGGGCTCCTCGAAGTCCACGGGCCCACTGATCCAGGCAACAGCTAACTAATCCTTTTCACAGAGCTGTATCTTCCTTCTGAATGGTTTCCAGATATTTCAGCTAATTTATAGTTTCTGAATGGTTCTGATAATGTACGACCGCTCAGATTCCTTTTACTTTAACTGTCCTTAGACTGACCAATAGCAGTACAAGCCTTGCATTCCTTTGATAAGGTAATTTTAACTGCACCACAGGGTCTTACTACTTCAAGGCTTTGCTAAATTTACTAGGCCTTACTTTATACAAGGCCTCACTACATCTTAAACTTTAATTAGACTTTTAGCAACAACATATAGCTTAATATCTAAACAAATACCGAAAAACACTTAGTCTAATCTTCATAGAGCCTTCAGCAAGCACCTTTATCACACAGGCACACTTTTCAGCTGTCACAAACTTCCCTTGTTCTGGAACAACACACCCTACCTTCCTCCCACAAAAAAAACCTCTTTGGGGCCCCATTGAACTAGATGCAATGCATCTACTTAGTAAGGGATGGTCCCTAACCTGAAGACTGGCAATACAAAAAACATACATGGAAAAAAGAAGGAGGGGTAGCCTTGGTTTACAAAGAAGGAACACAGAAACTCAAGGCCATATCTAAAAGTTGCTATCCAAATACTTACTTTTTGGATCACTTGTCCAGAGATATGTAGATATAAGTCCCTAGCTGGGCTGAAGAAGGCATTTACAAGCCATAGAAGCAGAGTCTAATTATGATTATTTATTTGCACTTCAATAGCGCTTGAGGCCTCTACTAAAGTGAGGACTCCATTCTGTTAGGCATAGAGTAAGAGACAATTCCCTCCTTGAAGGTTTTACATGCTGCATAGATAAGAGAGGGAGAGGGGCAGTGGCTTGTGTAAGGTTACAGATAAAATCTATGGCACAGCCATGGATAAAGACCAGGCATCCTGACCTCAACCCATTGTCCTGTTATCTGAGTCACATTGCCTTGCTTTCCCACACAAATCCAGAGGCTTTCTACGCCATGACACAGGGGCCTTTGACTATGAGGAATAATTGTGCAGTGGCCTGAGGAGTGTAAGTGAATGTTGTAGATGAATTAATGCATCATTTCCATCTCTAATTTCTCTATCTGAATAAAGCTTGTGGTTTCCTGTGTGCATGCACACACACACTTACATACACACACATGCATAAGCACCCAGAGCTGAAAGCAAACAAGCCTATTAGCATCGACTCTATTATCATTAATATGGGCAGAGACAGCTTATCAATTTCTACTCAATAAGACGAAATAGGGTGTCCATTTTCACCACCACTCCCCCTTCCTTTCCTCAATTCAGGGCTGTGCAGTGCTGCACCACCAGATCTTGGCACGGAGTCTCACTACCCTAGAGGATTCTAAACAAAGAGAGGCATCAGGCACCAAGTACTCCACTTCACAATGCCAAATGTTTGAGACATAACATGCATAGCTTGAGTCAAATCAAGTCGCACTTATACTCAGTAAGATTCTATGTTGTATGCAGCCTTCCTACTGACCCTGAGGAAGAGGGACCTAACTTGGCTACCAAACAGCAGCTGCCCAGGGGATTTAAATAACAAATTCCTGTTAAGTTCAGTGG
The DNA here is from genome assembly GCF_000455745.1 of Alligator sinensis. NCBI lineage: Eukaryota > Metazoa > Chordata > Crocodylia > Alligatoridae > Alligator > Alligator sinensis. The sequence goes on along the minus strand of NW_005842165.1, from coordinate 508,601 downwards.
GCACTAACCCACCAAGTCCCCCAGCTAAGTCTGCAACTTCCAACCTGTCTTTCAGTCTGACTTTCTCTCCCCAGTTCTGCTCCTCTTCTTGCCTGGAATCCAATGTCTAATTTATCTAAGTCTATGGCTGCTGCTTGCTAATATTTCCTTTGCATTCAGATGTGAGGACCTCAGTTATATTGGTTTAGATAGTGGCAGAGTAGCAGCACTTTTCTCAGCCTATAGCAACTGCCTTTTGTTCTCTCTCTATAGCAGCATTAAGAGCAAGGACATAAACACCAACCAGTGACTGTTTTGTACCATGGCTGAAGGTTTATCAAGGCCATCGTTCCAACCCCTTTGCAACAACTCGACTGCTTCAGAGATGAGATATATTGTGAATCAAATGCAGATAGCAGCAATGAAAGTGCTAAGATTACAGGAAGCAGGGTACCGAAGGCAGGAAATAAGTGGTTTGTCACCTTATCTGACCTTTCATTTCATGAACAGCTACTGGGCAGCACCCTTGTGTCATGGGAGTGCTGGTATCTTATGAGGGATATGACATGTTGATAGGGTGGATAGGTTTACTTGTGACAGAGGTGGTACAAAGATGGTCTTTCAGACACATCAGCTGCTGAGATGAAAGAAGACACATATTCTCTATCTTGGTGACTTACACATTGGATAACATTGAGAAGGGGAATGAAGAAATCTCAGTAGGATGGGGCTGGTGCATAGGCTTGGATTCACAAGACCTAAATCTTGTCTCTGTTTTGGTTCCTGTATGACCTTAGCCAAACCACTTAAGCTTTCTGCTTATCTTCTCTAACATGGGGCTACCAGTCATTCCACTCTGCAGTCTGTCCTATCTATTAAAAGGTCTTCTGAGCAGAGGCTGTCTCTTACTTAGTGTAGGGACAGGGTTCAGTGCAGTAGACCCCAAGTTGACAGGGAGATTTTTGTGGCTACCTGTAATGGGGCCCTGACCCCATTACTGAGAAAAGAGCTACAGCCTGGCTTGAGGTCTCTATAAGGATCATGGGGAGTTAAACAGCTCTGAGAGATACAGCTGTTCCCCAGGTGTGGGAAGCACAATCAGACCAGATAAGAGATCTGTCAGGTGACCCAAAGGGGGCATGGCTAAGGGCCTTAAGAAGCCAGAAACCTTGGTGAGGCCTCAATCTGGCCCTTGCCAGCCACAGGGGAGGAGCTCCAGGCCACAGGGACTGTAGGAAGACTGGTTGTGATCCTGCACTAGACATAAATAGTTTATGTAGCATGTTTATTTATGCTGCTGTTTACCACCAGAGGACCACGCTGTGTCTGTGTGGGTGGACAGAGGCTGGGGGGGTATCTGGGGAGGCACAACCAATGCATATGGGATTGAGATAGGTAAAAGACTGTAGACTAAGAAGGGGCCTGGCTTAGGCCCCAGTTAGGTGAGGTACAAGGACCAGGGAAGACTGGCAGCCGGATGATGGGCAGGAGCGAGTAGGCACCAAAGGCTGATTTCTGAAGACAACCTCCTAAAATAAACAGAGACTTGAACATCAAAGATGAGGCAGGCAAGTAAATGAAGTAAGTTCCTGGGACTGGAGTAGAGGTACTACCCTAGTGTACCACCAAGGGGCACCACAGGCCCCCCTTTGGGGGGCACTAGCTGGTTATACAACCCAAATAATAACCGGAAAACAGGGATTGCAAGGGAAACTGCTAAAAATGACCAGAGACAATTGTTTTTTGTGGCACTTCTCAAGCAGGGAATCTCATGGTGAAAGTGTCATTTCCCACCACTACTATTAGGAGTGTCACTCCAGAAAGGACTCACACTATTCTAACACATTACTCTGAGCCCTACCTCTGCTCCTCCCATCATCCTCCTCTCACCAACCAACCTTTGCCACACATTGGACATTTTTTGCATCACCACTTTGTGCTCTGAGCACCCCTATTCTCAGGCAGCTGACCACAAGATGTTCTCATATCATTTGGCTCCTACAATGCCCGCAAATGCACTAACCTTATATATATATTAGTAACTGGGTTACTGCCTGTGCGGGGCCTACTGAAGTCTGAAAACCAGGTATATTATACCTGGGCCCTTGCTCTCTCTGTAGAGTAGTGTTATAGGTGGCTCTAGCATGCTGCACTCGTTACTGCTGAGTTAGGAGGTATGTTAGAAGACCAGCAGCCTCTGGTCTTGAAGGTCAAGTACTTTGGTTCTGACATTCAGCTGATTGGAAGTGAGTCAGATATCCTAGGGCACTCGGCACAGTGGTGAATGGAACATTTTGGTGAATGCCGTGTAAACACTGTGTATCAGAGACGGGGAGGGGAATATACAGCTGTCCTGGATTTACTGTATACTGTTGAGGAATATATTGGTAGACAGTGTTCACTGAAAATTGTGTATTGCACATGTTGCTGAACGCAGTGGACTTGTGCACGGTCTGGACTATACACTAGTGAATGGAATGCAGGGATCGGGGTGGGGAGGGGTTGATGAATGATAAACTGTGGCGGAGGGTACGAATTTCAGGCTATCCCCTGATGCATTCAAGTGACTAGTGAAATCACACGGACTACTGCAAACAAACAAGTATCCCCAATGTCATTTGAAAAATCCTTGGGAACAATTGCTGTACCCTATTTGCACTGTGACAGCAAGGGCAAAACAACCCATGGGACCAACATTCCCTAAACATCGTCCCTTTCACCCCCACCTCCCTCCCCCTTTTCCTTCTCCAGTTGTAATTTTTTTACTCTTTTTCTTATTCTCTTTCCCTGTTGTTGTTGATCTTCCATTCTCTGCAAATTAAAATCATCAGCCATCTGTAATCTGATACTTATACCTTGTCTGACTGCTACAGGATTTAATGAACAAATTAATTTCCCTCTCAACTGCATACAGCACACATCTGAAAAGCTAGAAAATAAACCTTGCCCTTCCTCAATTCAACATGTCTCTTTTGATTTGTGTCTCTCTCTCACACATGCATGCATAAACACACCTAAAAATATGTGTGTACACGTGCACACACAGATACATACACAGTTATGCACAGATACATGAACTGAGAACCTGACCAGCTGACAGCCTGATTCTCCCCATTCTGGAAATAAATCTCACTTAAGTTGAGGAGAGCTGAACAGAAGTAGGAGGAAGAAGAAGAGGATCTATACCCTAGTGACCTCAATGTCTGTCCAATTCAACATAAACCAGTACTATCCTATTATATTTCCTCATATCCATGCACACCTTAACAGAGCTCAGGGAAGACCACATATTTAGGAACATAGAGGCAACGGTTTATGAATGGAAAGTGTCATCCTGCATCATCAAGTCCAATCCACCATCTCCAGCAATCAAGGCATAAGTACCCTTCATAAAATCACCAACAGCAACTGAAACATAATTATATTTTCTGCCCAAACTATTCCTAATCAGAATCCCCAATGGTTGTAAAACTTCTAATATCCAATCTCCATTTATACATAACCAATTCCTACCTCCAATTCTTCTTATGCCAATATTGTCCTTCAAATTAAAAAACCTTTTTTTAATTTTGTGTTTCCCCTCAGCTTTCATATCCCCTCCCTGCTGGTGTATATATAATTTGAATGCCTTGTCAAATGTTTATAAATATATACACATATTTTAATATAATAAAAGTCAAAGAAAAATTATAATGTCAAATTAAATTATTAGGTATTACGGCAATGGAACCATTGAAGGGGACTGAAATTGGGAGTTTTGTTCCAAAGTTCAGTGTTCTATTCTAATTTGGAACAAAATAAAACTTCACATCAGTATTTTGCACAGGAGGATTTTTTTATTATTATTGATCTGTATTGCTATAGCACCAGTAGCACAATTAGGCGACAGCCTAGGCACTGACTCAGGTCTCAAGAATAATAGCAGATGCTGTTGCCAACCCAGCCACCCTTGCTGTCCACAAAGCAAAACTTCCTAGTTATTCCTCTGTGTACCTTTTATGAGCTCCATCTACATTGGGCTCAGCGATGTACAAACAGATCACAGTGATGCCCCCAATCAACTTACAAACTAATTTTTAAAAAATCACTAGACAGTTCACCATACCACCCACCTATGGAAACCAGTCTCTTCATACTCCTAGAATTGCTCTTAAGTCTGCCAGTAGCTTCCTTACAGCCCTGCCTCACATTTTGCTGGCTAATTTTGCATGTCCCATGTAGCTATAATTGCAATGGCTGATGCCTTCTCTGGCTTCTCATAGCATTGCCATAATAACAGGACAATGCTGAAAGAGGCAGCTCTCAAGTGGGACTGTCAGTGTAAACCAGTAAGGATATGGGCCCTGAACCTATTCTAACTAACTCTGGGAGAAACCAGGAGTATTTCAATTGATGTAAATAGGACTGATTTAGCTGCCACATATAAAACAGGAGATCAATGGAATTACATCTCCGTAAGTAGGAGATGCAACAAGCCAGACTTGGCTTATTTAGTAGTAAAACAAGCATGCTTCACCTTAAATATGTCAGTTTAACTCAATACCCTATCAGACAGAATAGTGGTGCAGGTAGAGAGCAAAACACCATCCTAAGAGATCAAGAGATTTCTAGTCCCAGCTCTCCACCAGTTTAAATTACTCTGGTATAGGTGTCATCTGTCCACAGCTGCTTGCTCAAGGAAAACAGAATATTACCCTGTACCCTGACCAACACAGCTACAACCTATACCACTGAGGATGTTACCCTGCCACTTACAGGTGAGGTGATATAAAGCACCTATTAAAACTGCTACCCTGGCATAGCTGCACATCTGTTCACTCCCAACTCAGCGTAATTTACATCAGTGATGTAAGCCACATCAGCATAAACATGTCATTTGCAGACACCCTTTTTCTATTAAGATTGCTGTATCTTGCTATGTGTTTGTCCGATGCCTGTCTTCAGTTAGGATTGCTAGGTGCCATCAAAATAACTATCTTTTGCAAATGCTGCTCCTGCTCCTGAGATGTACCTAGGAGGTCTGGCAGCTGCTAAATGGTTAACTTCAAAAATTCCTCAAGCAAAACCGATTAAGATTTCCAGAGCAGAGCAAAGAGTTTAAATATAAGAATTAGCATTTGCAATCCTGATCATAATGAGAGGCCACAGGCATCCTGATGGAACAATTTTTCTCACTAAGTGTCCCAAACACAAAGCCACTCAGAGGCACTGGCAAGCATAAAGCTCTTTATGAAGGAATAATTGTCAGAATTTGCAAAATCCATTTTTCCATCAGCTCTGCAAATCCATTTTAGAATTTGTAAATTTGTTTTAGGATTAAATTAATAGGTTTCATGATTTATAAAACCACTTTTTTTTTAACTTTATAAAGCAATCAAACATTTCAGCTCAATCCAAGGTTTTAAAAATAATGATTTCTCAATCAAAGTGTCACTGCTGAGATGTCCTGGCAGGTTTTGTATGGTGGAGGAAGGGACTTGCTATTCAGAATGCCAAGAAGTCCTGGTTCCAAAACCCACCTTGTAAATGTAGATGCCGGACCCTAGATGTTGGGCACAATCTTGAACTGTTTCTCGCCTGGGAGCATTTTCCCAGATGGAGCCTCAGAATCACAAGATGCACCCACGGATGTAAATGCAGTTTAATAAGGGCCTGATCCAGATCCCATTTAAGCAACTGTACTAAACATTCAGTGACTTAAATGGGCTAAGTCCCACTTTAGGAGTCACTTTAAAGTCTCACTTTAGGAGTGAGACAGGCCATACACCTATTACCAGAGAATAAAATAAAAGACAGAGACTTTGGATACCTGGGGTGGATGTGGTTAAACAGATTTGACCCCTTGTGTCTATTCCTGACTGCCTGGCAAGTTGCTACATGATATGATTAGTTTTTAATATGAGTAGTACAGCAGTAGGGTGTGAAAACTAGGCTTGTGCAAAGCAGCTAGTATTCGCTTCGGATTCCGCTGATTCGGGGGCCAGTGATTCGATTTGGTGATTCAAATCATTGTCCCCAATTGATTTGGCCAAATCTGATTTGGAGATTCAGCCGCTGCTAAAACAGCCAAATTTCCATTAAAAAAAAAAAAAAAAAAGCCCCCGTTCACCGGCTGCTGCCAGGCAGGGGACGATCCCCGCTGCCCCCCACTGCATGGGGTGCTCTGCCACAAGCCCCCAGAACAGTGGCAATGCATAGGGGGTGCACAGGGGTGCACACGCACCCCCTGAGAGTGCCAGTGCACCCCCTGTCAGGCCAAGCTCACTGCTTAGGTAACGGGGGGGGAGGCAGGCAGTAGCCTGGTGAGTG
>NW_005842165.1:493463-502055 GCF_000455745.1 Alligator sinensis | reverse complement strand
GTCCCTTCCCCCTCCTCCAGCCCCCCTCTTCCCCCCAACCTACTTTCCAGCACAGAGTCCAGGTCCAGCTCCCTGCAGTGGTGAGCAGGGACTGCCCAAATTGCCAAATCTCTGAATCTTTTCCAAAATCGATTCAGAGGCTTTGAATCAATTCAGACCTTTTTATCAGTCTCCAGATTCGATTTGGATTCAGAGATTTGGCTGCCAAATTAGGCTGAATCTCCTCCAGTTCGTACAGCCCTAGTGGAAACCCCATCCGAAATCACAGCCACTGTAGTCCCTGCCTGAGTGCTTCCAATCTCAGTAGGCAAGACAAACAAGGAGAAAGAGAAAGGAAATGTCATTGTCCCTTTTCCTTACAAGTAGTTAACTGAGGTACAGAAATTTGTGACTGGATTTCAATCAGTCGCATGGTCAGATTTCCAGGCATGGAAATGAAACAAGATTTTCTTGTTTCTTGTGGAAATGAACCCACAAATGAAACAAGATTTTCTGGAGAACTCACCTCTCCCTTGCACTGCAAAGTACAGCACCTGGCTACTGAGTAGGGAAGAGCTGGTTTGCACTAAGCAAACTTCTATCCCAGATGAAGTTGACTAGGGGAGTGGACACATGACTGGCACGTTGATGTACTGACACTATGTACACTTACTCCTCACTTTCTGAGAAATAGTTTTACCCCAGAACGGACTGACTTACTCTAATGCAGAGGTGGGAAAAATGTGGCCTGCAGGCTGGATGTGGCCCACAGGCCATTCTATCTAGCCCAAGGGGCCCCTAAAAAATTTAGAAAATGAATATTTATCTGCCCCCGACTGCCTGTCATGCAGCCCTCAATGGCTTGCCAAAACTCAGTAAGCGGCCCTCCACCTGAAATAATTGCCCACCCCTGCTTTAACGTATGGCTGAACACTGTGTGTCTCCTCTACTTTTTCTTTGGGGAAAGTCAGTTTACTCTGTATTAACCGTGTTGTATGCCCCCCCACCCATGGACTCTAGAGTGAGAAACGCTACTCTCTGAGTACGTCTACATGAGATGCTTTACTGTTCAGTAGAGTAATCTACTGCACAGTAAAGCCTCACTATGTAACAGCGTGCATAAACTACTATGAAGTTGATTAGTCTACTGCATGATTTACTACTACCTGTAAATACAGGTAGATTTACTGCGCAGTAGGTATTGTGCAGTAGCAAACGGTTAGATACCTAATTGGAAGCAATTTGCTCCCAGTCAGTCTGGGCAGCAGGGGAGAGGAAAACAATCCCCTCTCCTGGGAGCTGGCTGTTGCTGGGGCTGGCTCCAATTGTAGAGTTCAGGTGGGGACAATGTCCTCCTGCTCTGGCAGCAGGCAGCTGCCCGCCCTGGCTCCCTGATCAGAGCGGGGGCTGGGAGATTGCTCTCTGCCCCCTGACAGCTGCGTGCTGCTGGGCAGCCTCCAATTGCAGAGCCTGAGCCAAGACAATATCCCCCACTCTGGTAGCAGGCAGGTCCCATCCCCCAGCTCCACAATCGGAGCTGCCTGCTGCTGGCACAGGGGGACATTGTCCTGGCCCAGGTTCTGCAACCAGAGCCCACCTGACAACAGGCAGTTTCTGGGGGCAAGGAGCAATCTCCCAGCCCCCACTTCAATCATGGAGCCAGGGCCGGGAGCTGCCTGCTGCAGGGGCAGTGGACATTGTCCCAGCCAGGCTCTGTGATCAGACCAGGAGTTGGGCATCAGACAGTTGCCCAGGGCAGCATATGGGGTGAGAGGTAGCTGCCCTGGTTACAGGACATCTTCCTTCCACCCCCAGAGCCCAGGCCTGACAAATGCCCTCTGCCAGCCAGGGCTAGTACCTGGGGAAGCCTATAGCTCCCCCTGGCGCCCATATAATAACAGAGCAGGGCAGGAATATCTCTGCCCTGAACTGCTCTCATCTGAAGCAAATTTGCTCCCAACGGGTGCATGTGCAGACGTGCAGTCAAATAATGCTTACTGCACAGTATTTTACTGCACAGTAAGCTTTTGGAGAATTAGTTGCACATGATGAAGACGTGCCCCCTGTCAACAATAAACATCCCAAATTTGGACACTAGAAAGCAAACTGAATCCCACCAAGATTCCTTTTTGCAGGTCCCTGAAGCAATCAAGTCTGAGAACAAGTTGGATGGGCAGATAGTTTCATAGTTTCATAGTTTCTAGGGTCAGAAGGGACCTGGGCAGATCATCTAGTCTGCCCCCCTGCCATGGCAGGAAAGAGTACTGGGGGTCAAACGACCCCAGCAAGATGGTCATCTAACCTCCTCTTAAAAACCCCCAGGGTGGGAGCCTGCACCACCTCACTTGGAAGCTGGTTCCAGACCCTAGCCGCCCTGACCGTGAAGTAGCGCCTCCTGATGTCCAACTTAAACCTTCCCTCCGCCAGCTTGTGACCGTTATTCCTGGTCACTCCTGGCGGCGCTCGGGGGAACAGGGACTCCCCCAGTGCCTGTTGATCCCCCCTGACTAGTTTATAGCAGGCCACAAGATTCCCCCCTCAGCCTTCTCTTCTGGAGGCTGAACAGGTTCAGGTCCCGCAACCTTTCCTCATAGGACCTGCCCTGCTGTCCCTTGATCATGCGAGTGGCCCTCCTCTGGACCCTCTCGATGCTGTCCACATCCCTCTTAAAGTGCGGCTCCCAGAACTGGACGCAGTACTCCAGCTGCGGCCTGACCAGTGCAGCATAGAGGGGGAGGATCACCTCCTTGGTCCTGCTTGAAATGCATCTGTGGATGCACGACAAGGTACAGCTGGCCTTCCTAGCCGCCTCCCCACACTGCCGAGCCATGTTCATCTTGGAGTCAATAATGACTCCAAGATCCTTTTCCACCTCCGTGCTGACAAGAGGGGAGTTCCCCAGCCTGTAGGTATGGTGCCGGTTGTTCCTCCCCAGGTGCATCACCTTGCACTTGTCTGTGTTGAACCCCATCCTGTTCTCCTCCGCCCATCCTTGTAACCTGTCAAGGTCCGACTGTAGCCTGTTGCTCCCTTCGGGTGAGAGACAGTGTCGAAAGCCTTCTGGAAGTCCAGGAAGACTATATCCACTGCTGCCCCTGCATCCAATGATTTAGTGACCTGATCGTAGAAGGCCACCAGGTTGGTCTGACATGACCTGCCGCTGATGAACCCGTGCTGGTTGCCCCTGAGCATGCATTTCCCTGCTGGCCCCTCCTGGATGTGCGCCAGAATAATTTTCTCGAACAGCTTGCCCAGGATCGAGGTAAGACTGACTGGCCTATAATTTCCCGAGTCCTCCTTCCTCCCCTTTTTGAAGATGGGAACCACGTTGGCCCTCTTCCAGTCCTCCGGCACCTCTCTAGAGCACCACGAGTGCTCATAAAGCTGCGCCAGGGGACTCGCAATGACCCCGGCCAGTTCCTTTAGAACTCTAGGGTGGAGATCATCCGGACCGGCCGACTTAAAAACGTCCAGCCCCTCCAGCAGCTCCCTAACTAGATCCTCACTTACCCTGGGCTCAGGTGTGCCTCCCTTGGGGCCCGATGGGGGCCTAGCAGGGAGGTGGCAGTTCTGGTCCTTACTGAGGAAGTCAGCGGCAAAGAAATCATTAAATATGTTGGCTTTGTCGTCTGGTGTGACAACCAGATTCCCCGTCGCGTCCTGCAAGGGCCCCACATTACCCGGGGCCTTCTTTTTACTCCCTATGTATTTAAAAAAGGACTTCTTGTTGTCCTTAATCCGGGAAGCTAGTCCCAGTTCCATCTCTGCCTTGGCCTTCCTAACTACCCCCCTACACCCCCGAGCAACTGCCGAATAGTCCTCCTTGGTGATGACCCCTCCTTTCCATTGGGAGTAAGCCTCCTTTTTAGCAAGGAGACATTCCCGGATGTTTTTGGTGAGCCATGGAGGCTTGTAAGATGTAAGAGATGGGAAGCAAAAGGAACTTAGATATTTTTAAAGGAATCTTAAACCAATTGTCCAGAAATAGCCAATTAGATTCCAACCCAGCAAGGTAGCAAAGAGTTTTAAATCACGCTAGGGAATGAGTCCAGTTAACCTGCTCCAATATATCATTTATCAAGCCTTGATAAAAGTACAACCAATGAGCCCAAAAGATACAGTTTCAATCCATTCTGCTCAGTACCCACATCTTTCCAGGACTGGACTGATGTTTTCTTAATTAGCATCTTAATGTGAGGCGCATAAGCAATGATGCATCAAAAGAAAATCCCCATCATTTAAATTCATTAACAGTCACTGAAAGTCTTAAAAGCAGTTCAGTGATAATTCCACCTCTGCATTGAAGATACCAGCTGTGCTCACTAAACTGCAGCCAGTATTTTATTTATTTATTTATTTATTACCAAAAGATTTGGCCCAATAGATTATACTCAGCAGGCTCTGTATGCATGTGTGTTGGGGGGCAGAGAGGAAGGGGTGAGCATGTATGTACACAGTTGTAAGGATGGGTTGTGCCCATATTATGTGTAACATATTACCTATTGACAGAGCAATCACCATTAAGTTGTCAGGCCTTGAGCTATGCCACTTTACACAAACTGAAAATCTGGCCTTCAGTGGTTTCTCTATAGCTCTGAGTCCCTATATTTGTTAAGTTCCCTGTACTTACAGCGGACAATACTGCAACTATCCTAGCACATTTAACCACTGCATGGAGTGATTATGATGGTTGCAGTGACACCATGGCTGCTGCACAACGAGTGCATTAATGGTGTGGAATATGTATGTTGCTCTGTTGTTCTTGTGTTTGGAAGAGAGTGTGTTAGGTACACAGATATGGGTGTGAGCAATAAGGTATGTGTGTATGGGTGCATAGGTGACATGTAGGGGAGGTCCAGGGGGCCACATGCCCCCCCCCCCCCCCCCCCGAGATTGGCCCTCACTGGCCGGAGTGTGGGGAGCACCGGCCAGTGTCTGCCCCGAGAAGTGCTGGTGGCACTTCTGGTTTTGCCAGCGGTGCTTCTGGGGTCAGCAATTGGCCACTAGGGGGACCCCCCAGAGTCAGGAGGCACCAGTTACCCATGTATGTGTGGATGTATCTGGATGTGCATAATAAACGTATGTGTGTAGGACACTGAGATTTGAAATGCAATGACCTCCCTCAGCTGGAATCTGGGACTGCTAATCTTTTCAAACAACTATCTCGGCCTCTTGTCACCCTGATAAATACACCAGCCATTAATTTCATTAAGTTATTCCTTGTTCTCATATGAAAAGAGGTAGATAAGGAAGATTCTCTAAGTCATTTTGATAAGGCTCTTTATGGTCTTACATGAAATAGAGTCAAACCCCTCTAAGGCAGTGATTCTCAACATTTTCTCTACTGGGCGTTTCTTATTCACCAGGTATCACCATCCCACATAGTTGAGATCTGTCCAGGGCTCCTTTTTCATTTCTGGGCAGTGGAGTATGGCCCTTCTGATTCCCACTCACCATCTCCCAGATAGGATGCAGTTCCTAGGTTAGGAGTCCAGACTGTGGGATACAGAAGGCAATTAGTTATAGGTAAGCCACTTCTCAGCTGTGAAGCAAAACATGTTAGCCAGTTTTTGAAGAGATCCTCTCCAAAACTAACATCCCCAATAGCAGCCACCAAGCAATTGGTTGCTGTTCTCAACCTACATTCAGTGTTGCCAATCAATGCTATTTCATGTTGGCACCTCTCAATCTGATATCTGAACTCCATGTTGATGCCACATTTAGACTTTCGGACTGGAGGCAAGCGGGGCAGGTTTCCAAAGGCATGAAAAGAAGTTAGGTGCCACTGATTATCTATGGCGCTTAGGCACTTACATGTCACTTGAGCAAAAAGAGAGAGGTTGCAAAAATATCCAGAGCCTAGCAGCCCATAGGTTTAACATGGTGAAGTCATATCCATTTCTCTAAACAATGGCACACAAGGGCGTGATGTGGCTGCCATCACATCCAGCCTCCTCTGACTCCCTTGCACAAGTGACAAGGTACTCAGTAGTGAAAATTGTGGGGTGGGGGAAATGACTAGGGCACCAGCTCTGGGTGCCACCTATTCAGAAAGGACAACAAAATGGGAACATCCAGGGGGCCTTCACAGCCTGTGTTGGGGGAGCTTGCACCAAAGCAGCAGTGGCCCATGCCATTGCCATTGCCACTGCTCCTGCACAAGGAGTTAAGCACTCCCTCCCCCCACTCCTCACACATATCATCCAGGGCACCAAAATTTAAAGATCTACCTCTGCAGGTACTGATTTATAGCCAGGTTGGCAGGGGGCAATCTTTGGAATCATTCCAGAGCAAGGCTTGAACACATTTTTCTGGAACCACACTGAGACATCTCAGCAGGAGTTAGGTGGCTAGGTGCTATTTATTCCTCTGAAAACTCTACCTCAGTGGCAGTTTTATGCACCTTGTTGTGTCTTTCCACATGTCCATCTGCCCTGACATACACAACTGAAAGGGTTCCATCTTAGCTACTGCCTCCCTCTGAGCTGAGGCTAACGGTGGTGTTACAGGTTACTTATGGAACAGACTGGAATAGAAGGGATACTCACCTGTAGGGGGCATCCCATGGTAAGGCAAAACCAGGCTGAGCCTGAGAGATTTTTTGCCCCCCTGAGAACACCAGAACAAAAGGACTGAAGAAATTCTGCCTTCAGGCCCTGGAAACAGGGTCCCCCTCGGAGCCCCTAGAATTGCATAGCCAGGATTGGCAGCTGCCAGGGGCGGGGTGGAAGGTGGACAATTGGGGATTGTTGGGGAGCTGAGAGAGAGAAACTGTTAGGAGGAGACTGCAGGGATCTTGCTAGAAGATCAGAACGGTGAGGGAGGGAAGTGATCAGAGCCCAGAGGTGAGCCCTGGCTCTGATTAAAGGGAAAGCACCCAGGGCTGGGTGTTGGCAAGTGGACATAGCCCTCCCATCTTGTAGTGGATCCTCACGTGGGTGCCCTGAAGGAGTGAGCGATCAGAACCGTAGACCCACCAGCCCTGTCTGAGGGTCAGAAAGGGGTGTTGTGGGAAAGAGGTTGTTTTAGTCAAGGGGGGCAGCAACCAGTCAGCAACCAGGGGGGAAGTCCCCCCACAGCCAATCTTGCTGACAGCACCAACCAGGAAGTGGCCACAGTGCTCCTGAAAGTTCCCACTCCCCAGCCGCCACTCGCAGGGAGACCCCGGCACTCCTGCCTGCCCCCCTCCACCTGTTGTCTAAGTGGGGAGCGTGGCCTGTCAGGGGTACACGTGCACCCCCTAGGTTTTGCCACTGCAGGAGGCTGAGAATGGGCACCAGCTGTCATCAGGAGTAGAGCTCCAGTGCCATCGAGGAGGCTCCCATCATGCCCATACCTGAACTAAGGTGGCATCAAGACCATGACAGTCAACCAAAAGACTGCTATTTTGGGTGTCTACATCAGGCCTACCAGGGGTATGATCACCTACCTATAAGTGTACATATGTTGTTACCAAATTATACATATGTCTATAATCCTTGAGTTCATTAGTATTATTTCATAAGTTAATTGAATTATGAGTTAAACCTTAGAATAGATAGCAATGTGTGTGTACAAATATAAATATATGCATGTATGTAAATATCTGAATATATATATAAAGAGAGAGAGTACGTATACATTTGTAAATAGTTACCTACTCTGTCAGAGTGCTGTTACAGTAGGTATCCCCATACTGGGATCCTGGGGTCCTTGTTAGCCTAAAGGAACCAAAAGGACGGGTGTAGCTGGTGCCCCAGGGTTACACAAATTGCCACTGGCAGTAGTAGGCACCCCGCAGCAGGGTGTTACACTTATAATTGGTTTTCTCTGTTTAAAAATTGAAAATTCACTAATAAATTATCTGATTAAATAACCCCAAATCCGCAATTAAAATGAAACGACACTATATACATAGGTATCAGTTGAACACAAAGTTTTATTGATATATTTACAATTTTAAAGCAATTTGGAAGTCCACCAGTGCCTCAATCACTATAATAAAATAAATTCTAAGTACCTGTAAATTTTAGTATTTGACTCTAGTATTTTATCATGGAAAATCAGAGCTCCCTCGCCCCCTTCACTCACCAGGATGCAGGTCCAGGCCCTTCACTCCCAAGCCACAGCCCCCCACCCCTGCTTGGGCCCCTCACTCCCTACCCACAGCCCCCGAAAACCCCCCAGCCTTGCCAGAGGGGGCCCCCAGCTGCCAAGGCTATGGGGCCAGGGACCTGGGTCCACAGCCCCCTCCCCCTGCAGCAGCACCTGAGCCCCAGCTGCTGCCCACAGGAGGTGGTGGCTGCTGCGGCAGAGTGGAACATGGAGCCCACTTCCCCCTCCCCCGTGGCCGACACAGCTGGAGCAGAGCCTATGGTGGGGAGTGGGGGGGGTATGGGTGTGGGCTGCCTGCTGTGGGCTCAGGCTCCCTGCCCCGCTGCTCTCCCCGTGAGGCCTCTGCAGCCCAGCAGGAAGACCCAGAGCAGCAGGGTAGAGTGGAGCCAGGCAGGGAAACTCGTTGCTGCTGCTGGGAGCTCTGCACTGCCATGGCAAGGTGCCCCTGGCCACCCAGCAGCAGCAAGGGGAACAATTCCATGCTGCCACTCACGCCACTGCCGGGCAGGCAGGGGGGGC
>NW_005842165.1:471985-493260 GCF_000455745.1 Alligator sinensis | reverse complement strand
GGGGGGGGGTGCAGGGGCGGGGACCCAGCCCCCCCCTCTGGATGAGCCGCCTGCAGCCCCATCCCGCTCCCTGCCAGGGCCCTGCAGCCGTGCATTCCAGCCCAAAGCGCACACACCACTCGGGCTGGACAGCAGCCACAACCCCAGCCCCAGTCCCAGCCCTGCCTTACTCAACTCCCTCCCTTCCTCCCTATGGAGTCCTCAATCCCCCCTCCCTCCCTGCCAGAATTACCATCCTGCAGAGAGCTCTTTGTAAAAGTATAAAATCCAAGTGTTTCTCCATTAAAATTAAAACCTGCATTTTTCTCTGTTAAAAGGGAAAATCCATGCTTTTTCTGTATTTCTGCTTGAAACAGAAAACCCAGATCCTTGCTTATAAACCATTCTAAAAGCACTTTAACATCCTTTAATATGTGGATGCTCCCTTTTTAACTGCTAAGCAGCCACTCAGCATCTTAAAGTTATGCCATTTCAGGCAAAGGTGATCTTTGAGCTGTTCTACCAAGCTCAAGCTAGGGTATTGTTAGTCTGCTCCACAAAGATAAAGTGACCAATTTGCAGTCATACAGCTTTTCGGGATGCACAGCACCCACCTTCCCAAGCTGTACTACCCTAATGGCTAGAAAATTATATTTAGAGATTTGCTTTTGGGAACTGGCTTACAGGTAAAATAGATATGCATTAGAACAACGGTTCAGGGCAACAGCAAGGGTTAATTGATTTCTAAAAGTTTGTTTGTGCCTGCAAGGCACGCTGTGTCTGACACAGGCAAGCAGCAAGCAGACACAGGCTGTGAAACTGAAGACACGTATCACATTGTTCCATAACAGTGGACCAGTCGGGCCTGGATGCCAAAGGAGGCACAGGTGTGCAGCAGCACGTGTGAGCCCTCAGCTCCCCCCCAACTACAGCACACCAGAGCAGCGGCTCTCCGTTGGATGAGGAAGTAATTACAAAGTAAGAGGGAGAGAGTGGGGCAGGGGCGAAGAGTGGGGCCAACTGTAAGGGATCGGGAAGGGTTTTTCCACCCTCCCATCCCCATATAGCGGTGCCAGGAGGGAGCCGCATGAACAGGCCGAGGAAACAGGCGTGCTCTTCAGGGGCACGCCAGAGTTTGCATGGCAGTTCGCGCAGGAGGGGCCTAAGCTCCAAAAGTCAGCAACTACAGACACAGACTTCAGGTGAGTGAATGAGGAGGGGGGTTACTATGGGGGTGGTGACACAGCGCAGCCAGGAATCCTGCCCTGCTGCTGCCTCTGCCCCAGAGCTCCTCTGAGGCCTCCACACAGACAGGGCCCTTGGCTGGGTTGGCAGTGCCCCCAAGTCTGTAGGAGTTGCCTGGAGGGACCCCTGAGGCCTGGGAGCAGTGTGGGGGTCCGGGGGGCCCCTCGCCTGTCCCGCATTTGCCCAGATTGAGGCCCTGGAGGGGCAAGTGAGGGAACTCCAGGCTGAGGTGAACAAGATGCAGGGGATCAGGGATGCAGAGGATGAACTTGACAGGTACTTTCATTCTCTGCAGGACCAGACACCTAGTACAGAGACACCACAAGAGGGTCCCAAGGCAGCTGGATGGAAGATGGTCACCTCCAGAGCCAGAGAGCAAGCAGCTGTGACTGCTTCTCCAACACAGCTGGGGAACAGATATGAAGCCCTGGCAGCACTGAAGGATGATGCAGCATAGGAAGTCACAAGGGAAGACACAACTGCAACATTCATTCACGCTGAGCGACAACCGGGCAGACTGAAGAAGAGACGCTGGGGCATCGTGGTGGGGGACTCCCTCCTGAGAGGTACGGAGGGGCCTATTTGTTGACCAGATCCCATGGTGTGGGAGGTTTGTTGCCTGCCCAGTGCCAGGATCCGAGACATCACTGTGGGGATTCCAGATGTCATCCGGCCTTCCAATTACTATCCCATGGTCCTCATCCATGTGGCCACAAATGATGCAGGCAGGAGTAGTCTGGACCCCATCATGAGTGACTACTCATGGCTCTGGGGGCCAGGCTTAGGAAGCTGGGGGCACGAGTGGTCTTCTCATCAATCCTCCCGGTCAGTGGTGGCCGTCAGCACTAAGACGCCTGCATCAGAGAGGTCAACCTGCAGCTCCGGAGCTGGTGCCATTGGGCAGGTTTTGGCTTCTATAACCATGATCCACACTTCCATGAGAGAGGTATCCTGGGACAAGATGGTCTTCATCTTTCTTCTAAAGGTAAGAGTCTGTTCTCTTACAGGCTGACTGATCTCCTCCGAAGGGCTTTAAACTAGGTTTGTCAGGGGACAGGGTTGCATTGGTCAATGAGAACCTAGGTTCAGAGAACCACAGGCCATGCGATGCATCAGCCCAGGTAAGCACTAAGGAGGCCAATAGACATCAGAAAAGGGGGGTACCAAGAGCACCCATTGCAGGGCTTAATTGTCTCTACAATAATGCTAGGAGCATGGGCAACAAGCAGAAGGAGCTTGCACTCCTGCTTGCGGGCAACAACTTCTACTTGGTTGGGCTAACTGAAACCCGGTGGGACCCTACTCATGATTGGGCGGTAGGCATTGAAGGTTATAGGTTGCGCAGATGGGATAGAGCGGGGAGAAAAGGTGGGGGATGTTGCTCTCAATGTTAAGTAGCAATATACATCTTCTATAATCAAGATATGATCAGAGGAGGGCCAAAATGAGGTGCTGTGGATTAGGATACAAAGGGGTCAAGGGGAAAGGGACTTGGTAGTGGGGGTCTACAATAGACCACCACACCAGGAGGATGAGCTAGACCTGAAATTCTCCAGGCAGCAATCAGAAGCTGTACAGTCAAGAGATACAGTTGTCATGGATTACCTAAACCACCCTGACATCTGCTGTTAGGATCAGTCAGCCAGATCTAATCACTCATGTAAGTTCTTAACCTGCATACAAAACCTCCACCTAATGCAGGAGGTATATGATCCCACTAGGAGGAACGCCTTGCTGAATTTGGTACTGGCTACAGGGGATGACCTGGTGGGGGATCTGCAGGTACAAGGCAACCTAGGGGATAGTGACCATCAACTGATTGAAGTCACTATCTGGCGAAGGGTGGGAAAAGTAACCAGCAGGGCAGAAGTGCTAGACTTCAGAAAGGCTGCCTTTAGTGTGCTTAGAAGATTAGTTAGTGGGGCATTAAAGCTCAAGAGCATTGACAAAATGGGGGTCCAAGAAGGGTGGTTGTTCCTCAAGGAAGCAATTCTTTGGGTGCAGAAAAAGGAAATCCCACTGAATAGAAAAGGGGGCAAAGGGACCAAGAAACCCTCCTGGCTAAACAGGGAAATCCA
Organism: Alligator sinensis; assembly: GCF_000455745.1. Taxonomy (NCBI): domain Eukaryota; kingdom Metazoa; phylum Chordata; order Crocodylia; family Alligatoridae; genus Alligator; species Alligator sinensis. The sequence goes on along the minus strand of NW_005842165.1, from coordinate 489,958 downwards.
GGAAAACCTAAGGGCAAAAAAGGGGCATACAGGCTGTGGAAGCAGGGGGTAGCTACCAAGGAGCTACCCTGGCTCCAAGGAGCTACCTCCCTGGCTACCAAGGAGCTACCTCCCTGGCTCACACTTGCAGAGAATCAGTTAGGAAGGCCAAAGCAGCATTAGAACTCAGGCTGGCGACAAAAATTAAGGACAACAAAAAGTCCTTATTCAGGTATATAGGGAGCAAAAAGAAGGTCCAGGGCAGCATAGGACCCCTACTGGATAGACAAGGGCAGTTGGTGACAGATAGAAGGGACAAAGCAGAGCTCTTCAATGAGTTTTTTGCCTCTGTATTCTTCAACACGGCTCTAGACAAATTTCCCAAAGGCATTACTGACAGAAGCAGGAGAAACACCAGCCCACCAACTGTCAGTGCCGACCAAGTAAAGAAACACTTGAAGGGGCTGGATGTGTTTAAATCAGCAGGACCAGATGAGCTTCACCCAAGGGTGCTGAAAGAATTAGCCAGTGTCATAGCAGAGCCACTGGCATGTCTGCTTGAGCACTCGTGGTGCTCAGGTAAGGTACCAGAGGACTGGAAAAGGGCCAGTGCGGTCCCTATTTTCAAGAAGGGGAGGAAGGAGGATCCGAGTAACTATAGACCAGTTAGTCTCACTTCTATCCTTGTGAAAACCCTTGAAAAAGTTACCAAGGACCACATTTGTAGGAGTCCAGTAGGTAATATAATGCTGAAGAGGGTCCAGAGGAGGGCCACTCGTATGGCTAGAGACCTCCAGGGAAGGCCTGATGAGGAAAGGCTGAGGGACCTGGACCTTTTCAGCTTCCGCAAGAGAAGGCTACGGGGGGGATCTTGTGGCAGTATACAAATTCACTGGGGAGGGAAGCAGCAGGGAATAGGAGATGCTCTGTTTACCAGAGCACCCCTTAAAATAACCAGAAACAGTGGCCACAAGCTGATAGAGAGTAGATTTAGGTTGGACATCAGAAAGAACTTCTTCACGGTTAGGGTTGCCAGAATCTGAAACAGGCTTCCAAGGGAGATGGTGCTCTCCCCTACCTTGGGGGTCTTCAAGAGGAGACTGGGCAAGCACCTGGCTGGAGTCATATGACCCCAGCACTTTTTCCTGCCACTGGCAGGGGGTTGGACTCAATGATCCTTTGAGGTCCCTTCCGACCCTAGCATCTATGAATCTATAACTTGAGCTAAGGGACTCTCCCACATTGGCCAGGTCACAGTGCCTAACTGCAGGGCCCTTGAGATTTCCAATTTTGGGGGAACAGACCAAATTAGGAGACCTAGAAAGAACAAAATTAGGATGTGTGCATGTGATGGGTTTGTGAAACAAAGGAATAGGTTGACAGGACAGAATGTGGATAGTATGACGATCACAGAGAGACCAATCAGTGACGCCCAAACATGAGTCAACATACAGGGAAAATGACACAAAAGGAGGGATTTCAGAGCAGCAAAGGGCCCCTAAAAAGGAAACCTGAGGCCACCATGTATGGAGGGTATACCACCAGCCCGTCTCACCCACCCCACTGGCAGGGAGGGGAGGAGGCGGGGTCTGCCTCCAACCTCCAGGTTGCTGACATCTGACATTCAAGAGAGAACCTCAGAGGAAAGCTCACATAATGGCCAGACGTACCTTGACTCTGTGAAACCTGAGACTTGTAGATATAGAATTGCTTACATTATTGTTATCTGTAACCACTGTGTGTTAATAAAATTTGCTTGTTAGCAAATAGAAAAGTGAGGGATTGCATCCACCCAGAACAAAGTATCTGGGTCATAAATCCAGTGCCAACAGGCCCTAACCAACACCCCTACTCACCCCACAGTGGATATGACCACAGCCTACGTGGATCTCCTGGGGTCTTGGAGCCAGCAGCATGGTGCCAATACAGGGTCCTGGGCTGGGGACCAGGCACACAGCCCTCCTCTTAGATGGCTACATATGGGAAATTCTCCCCTAACCAGAAGAATTTGCGGGGGGTCATGACTTTTGCCTCCCAGCCACGGGGCAGGTAGGGAGGCTCCACCAAAAGCAGGATGGGTTCCCTCACTGCTTCTGCCTTAAGCACCCCTGAGGCAGTACAGGGTGTTGGATAGGGGCAGGGGGGGAGGCTAAGGGTGTCGGGAAGGGGCCCTCCACTGCCAGCCTCCCCCGCCACCCCTGCCTGACACCCTGCACTGCCCCTGGGGCAAGCCAGCACCTTCCCAGGTGGCACCAGGTATCTTGCCAGCCACAAGCACCTGAAGGCAGAAGTGGACGGGCCCAATCCTGCTTTTGGTGGAGCCTCTCCACCTGCCCGGTGGCCAGGAGGGGAGATGCTGCCAGGTTGGGCAGCCCCTGAGCTGCGGTCCTTCCTTCTGCAGCAGCAGCTCCCCCTGGGGCTGCCCAGGCTGCCAGTGTGCTGTGTGCTGCCTGAGCTCCCAGGAGATCCCAGGGGGTCCAGGCACTGCTGCTCCAAGGGGATGGTGTATAAGTCAAGGTTGAAATGTTAAGAGACAAAAAATGGGCTTCAAAACTTGATTCATACACCATGAAATACGGTATGCATGGGTTGACCTAAAGCCAGTGCGAGTTTGTGCCAAACTTGGCTAAACATTACTGCCAACAAAGACCCTGACAACAACTGGAAAATTAAAATTTATTCAGCATGACTTTTTCAAAACAAACCTTGTTTTGTTTCATTTTCACATAAAGTTTTGAAACTGAGTTGACTTAAATTTAAGTTTAAACAAGTCAAAAGACAAAATAAAACAAAACAAAGCAGCAATAAAATCTCAATTCATTTAAACAAAATATTTCATTGAACTTGAAATGATTTTCTTTTCTGTTTTCATCCAGGACAAAAAATGGATAACACTTTGTGTTGACCCAAAGGAATTTTTTTTTTTTGATTTCCCACTTTAGCCAACAAACCAAAAATCAAGTATTTGCATAGTTTAATTAACCTTCTGTTTACCAGTAGTTTCTAAAAGATTAATCAATGTTGGAAATATGTTACAGACATGAGCAGTAGTTGTTATCAGTCCATATAGCCAAATCGGTGGTCAAGGTTTTGGATGGTTGATTCAGGAGCAAGTCTCTTCCCAGGCTAATGCAGTATCGGTAGAGACTAGAGCAGCCAGTTCCTCATGGCTTAAAAACTTTTTTTTTTTAAAATAAAAGCACAATCCACTTGGAATGGAATGGGGAAGATACACAAAAAAATCAGCAATTTTAAATAAAACCTCTGATTTTTTCCCCCCTCTTTCTTATTTTCTTTTCTTTTTGGGTGCAGGAGAAAAAAATGAGCCTAGAGGGAGGCAAGATTGGCAATTTGCAATGGATTCCATTAAAGTTTCCTCCCTTAAATATTACAAGTGTTTGTTCTCCATGGCCCGATAAATATCTAGCTGTGTTGAGATTGAAAATTGATAAGCCATGCGACATCAATCTCCTTCAGAGCAACAGCAGCCCTGCAAACTCATCACTTTGGGATGAGCATCAGCCTAATTAGCCATCAGGGTAATGCTGGTGAGGGCAGCTACCTAACAGCCTGAAAGCATTTTCAGTGTTCTAGCACATTAGGTTCCTATCAGAAGATATTTCACATATGCACAAACACAAACAAAGCAGGAGAGGAAAATGAACAAACCACCATACTCCCTCCTCTCCACCTGAAGCACTTTATTATCATCAGCTCTATCATTAATTCACCCAAGGTGGGGGGAGGCTGCAGAGAAATGAATCTGAGAGATGGCAAGGAGAGATGAAAACTGAGTGCCAACACATCTGGAATGTGGAAACGCAAGGTGGCCGGAGGGTCTATCTTGGTCTAGAGGAAGATCATAGCGGTAGAAGGACAGTCACTCAGTTGGTTATCCATTAATTCTACTATACCAAAGTCAGGTGCCTTTATCCAAGCATGTTTATGTGAAATCATGCCTCAGGAAAATGAGAAGGACTATCATTTCCAATTTACAGCTCAGAAACTGAAAGTCAATGTAGAATCTGTCTAGCATCATTATTGCAGAACACTCTCCTCAGTTTGCTTCTTCACAGAAACAAGATCTAAGAAAGTTCTCCAGGGTCATGTTGAAAGTCAGTGGGAAGGTGACTCCAGCTATGGCCTTAAAGTAACATTGTTCCCATAATTTAGATGGGGAAATGGAGGCAGGGGGAGACTCAAATGGTGCCTGGTCCCTTTATTCAAGAGCAAGTGATGGGATGCAACATTATTAATCAGAGAAAGCCATTTGGTTGAAGTAGTTCTTGAAATCATGTTTCCCTCCAAGCTTTTCTAACCAGCTAGATTCAGGTTGCTCTGAAAGGAAAAGAAGCAGAAACCCTGGCAGACCCAGTATAAAGTCCACTGCCTCTCATGATCCACCCTGGACAATGGTCTTAATCAATGAGACATACATTTTTCAGTCAGTCAGTCACCAGGACTGATGATCCTGATCTTTGACTATGGTGATAATCACACGCACATTCCCATTTCTACCACTGAGTTTACACCACTCTGGATTGTTGTAGCAAACCTATGCCCATCTAGGATGGCATAGCCATCAGTAGAACCACTCAGAGCCCCAGGGGTGTAGCAAGGAACAAAATTCAGGTTGGACCAAAAAAGAAGCACCATTAACTCCTTTCAGTGCAGAGTTAAGGACACACAGCTGAGTAATCCTGCCCCTCCCCATGCAGTGGAGTGAAGTGATCCAGCTGGTACATCATTCCAGTATTAAGGAGGGGCAATGACTCAGAGGTGCATGCAATGAAGATGTGGTGCAGGAGAGTAATGCCTACTGCGGAGCCCCTGCAACTCTTTATCAGCCAAGCACCGTTTGTTCTGACAAGGCATGGCTAATATTCTGTTTATTACCTTAGCAGCAGCATTTTAACTGTCAGGCCAGGAAGAAATATTCCCAGAATTAACAGCTACATCAAAGAAGGAGAAGAGCCCTGGGAAAAGTTAGGCCAAGTGCAGTAAGCTAAGAAATGGGCTTGTAAACCCTGTGTTGAAAAATGCCTGGGTCCAGATGGGATCACCTTCCTTGCAGCACCCAGTGCTGTGAAAGGCACTTTCTTCTGGCAAACACTTGGGACAGAGAGGTGTATTGTCTCTTCTGTATTCCCAGGCAAGAAAAAAATAGTGTAGTCTAGTTGATACAGCCCTGGGCTTTAAATGAAGAGATCTGTGTTCAAGTCCTGGAAGGTGTCCTTGGGCTCATCACTTCAATCTTGTTTGCCTGTGTGCTTCTTGGCTATGTAGACTATAAGCCGTTTGTAGCAAGGACCTGTCTCTGTAAGTTGAATGTACAGCACCTAGTATGTGTCCATGTTTACCTGTTCATTAATGTGCCATAATTATACACATAATTGTACACTGTGTATAATTAAAAAATACACTGTATATTTATACATGTGCTCCAGGAGTGGGGAGGGAGCACTTTAATCAAAGTGGCTCCGAGAGCTGGTCTAATTAGAGCACCTGGAGCATCAGGTATATCAGCATCCCCACTCTGAAAATGGGCAGCTGGGGCACTTTAGCTACAGCTCGTTGAATGAGCTTTAGGTAAAGTGCCCCTGCCACTATTTTTGAGTGCAGGGACGCTGATACACATAACACTGGAGTCTGCTGGAGCATCACACTCCAGCAGACTTGATTAATCGAGTGTGCTCCAACGCACTATAATTACAGCACATTGGAGCAGCCTCACTGCACAATTATAGGCACCCATTAAGTTTAGTACATGGAATGACAGATACTAAATGTGCTGTAATTGGCACTACTGCGCATTAGCACAGATGAACATTTTTTTTGTGATGCTATTGTATATTAGACTAAATCTACTGCACATTAGCACAACAGCATGGGCTTTGCCCACTGCACTAATGCTCATTAGAATTAGTCACCATGGGGTATGTCTACACAAAATATGAATGCGCAGAAGACTATCTTTGGAGCCTCTAGAAGATGCTGTAATGAAAATGAAAGGCAACCTCTCATCATAATGCTGGATGAATGCTTCTTATATTAAATGGGACTAAAAAGAACCAGTATGAACAGGCTAAACCATCTACTGTCAGCTCCTCAGCTGGAAAGACACCCTGCCTGAGCAGCACCTGTAAGCAGCGTGTCAGTCTAAGTGCATTGTCTAAGGGAAATATTTTAGTGCTGTCACTACCCTCACTTTAATCTTTTTCCTCCAGAAATTCTTATCCTGCTTTTTTGTCATCTGATTTCGTCACTGTGCTTAATAAATGTTTAACTCTCTTTAGGTGAGACTGAAGGCTGGAGAAAAACAATGTGCAACAGGCTGACAAAATGAAATCTTCAAATCAATGTAGGCTTTGCAGGAAAGAAAGTGAAGACAGATATGCTACGGCTGACAGGCCTGGCAGGGAGTTTTCACTCGCCTCTCCTCAAGTGGCCTAGACTTCTTCCCTGTGCCACAGATTAGGCCTAGCAGGGACTCTACCACCAGAACAGCATAATGTGCTACTTTACATTGCTGAAAACAGTTTCTTTAAAAATGCATTTAGAGCCAGCTTCTCCAGATCCCAAGAAGAGGTGCGCACGGCTTACCAGAACTGAAGGCCTGTCCTCTCAGGGGAAAGAGGGAGGGAGAGACCATGGATTTTAGGACACAGCTGAATCTGAGGGGCAACATTTGAGTCAAATGAGAAAAGAAGTATAGCCATAGAGTCAAAGCAAGGGCACTCATTGAGGACCAAATAAGACAACATCAGGTAACACCCACAGCTACACAAAGGAGTCAGTGGGCACCACCCAGAGGAACTCTGCCTGGGGAAGGAATAGAAACAAGGCCCAGAGTCTCAGATTACTTCCCTCCCCCTTCCCACTTAAATGTTTTCTTCTGGGACTGATAGCAGCCATTTAAGATGATGGCAAGGATGGCTGATCCCAGGTTAATGTGGGCCAGCCTCCCTCTCAATACAAAAAAGATCAGCCTGGGTGACATCTGGGAACTGTACCAGCTCATGGCTCCATGAAGGAGTCATCCAGTCATAGCCAAGAGCAGACCCATGGGGGTGCAGTGGTACAGAAGCACCCCTGCTTCCACCACTGCCACTGCTGCCCCTGGGTGATATGGGTGCACATAAAACCCAAGAACCACTCCTGCCCTGCTCCAGGTGTGGGCTGTGGCTGTGCAGGGTGCCAGGTTTGGCAAGTGACACCCACAGCAGTGCAAGGTTCCTCCTTCCAGTGCCTGCTTCCTGCCACCACTTGCTTCCCCCCTCATCCTTCCCCACAGTGTACCCCACTAGAAGGAGGAACCTGTATGCCACTGCCCCTGTCCCTGATTGATGCAGGCATGGGGGAAGTCCAAGAGCCCCTCCTGGACCACTCCTGCTCCATGGTGCAGGGAGCAGTTGTGCAGGGAGCCAGGCTCCCCCAGGGGCAGTAGCAGCAGCATTCAGGTTCCTCCCTCCAGTGCCTGCTCCCAGCCAGCTGGGAAACCTGAGCAGAGAAGGGAAAGGGAAGCATGCAGGGACCAGGTGCTGAAAGGAGGAAACTGCACCACTGCTGCTGTCCCTGTTCCCAGCTGAGCCCAGCACCTGGCACAGCCACTGCCCACAGCTGAGGAGGGGCAGGAGTGGTTCTGTCCCCACTCTCTCCCACCCCTGGGTCAGCTGGGGACAGTGGCAGCAGTGTTGTCAGGAGCAAGTCCCCTCCCCTTGTGCACCTGCTCCCTGCCCAGCTCCCCAGTGTCCTCTGCCAGCCAAAGGGCTCTGGCAACACCTCACCTTCATCTGCTCATGTTCTGGGGGGCAGTGTACTGCACCTCCTTTAGGAAATTGTGGAGCCACCCTTCGTCATAGCCCTCATGAGCCAGGGAGCCAGGGTGGAATAAAGTTGCCCTCTTGGAGGTCTTTGTCTTCATTGGATGATAAGATGTGATCAAAAGTGCTAGTCTGACATCTTGGGGGATGACTCTTTTATTTATGCAGTGTGAGGAAAGCCAGGGCAAGAATTCCTCAGTCTGCCTCAAATCAACCTCCCACAGGTGGAAAAGGAGCATCATCAATCCATGTATTGATTAAAGTTAAGTTTTTAGGGGAAACAAAGGAATGTAGATGCCCAAAGTTATGGCATGTCAATGGCAGCTGAGTACCTAACTCCCTTAGCAGACTTTGCATATCCCAGACTGTACATTTACTGTCTACTGAGTCTGTCAGCAACAGACTATGATGATGATGGTTCAGTACCATGGAAACCTACCAGCTTATTTCACACAAGCCACCTTTTAACTACTAACCAGAGTTGGAGTTGAACCAGAAACCTCAAAGTGAAAGGATCTGTACTTCCAAACTGCTAAACAAGTGACAGACCTTCAGATAGACTCTATTGCAGTTCACCTCTTCTGCCTAAATTTAAGCTCTGCACAGGCAAATCAGACTGGATAAAACAGAAACTAGACAAAGCCTTTGCTGGAAGTTGAATTGACCGGACCCAAAATATTTCTGAGATTCAAAGATTTTGATTTATTTTTTCCATTTTGACTTTCTCTAAGGATATGAGTGTAAAATTCAGTCCCACGGTCTATTCGATCTCTGATGTTTCTGAGAGCCAGAATTCATTCCATAAAGGCCCTCCCCCACAATGGAATGATGACTATTGTTTATACATCATTTCTGGGCCATCTCTCAGATGAAATGCCCTGGGAGGTATTCCCTCCAGACTCCAGAGAATTCCAAGGTGATTCAATGGGACAGGACCCCAGTGATTCAGAGCGCGCTGTATAGCTACTCATACACAACTGGTGAAGTTCCTCAGGGCTTAAGTGATGCTGTAAATCTAGTACTGGACTTTAGTAAAGCGAATAATTTTACTTTCAGAGCAGACATGAGTGATATAAATTATAGTCATAAAATTATCAAGATGCAATGCTTTGACTGAAGAAGACCCCAATGGGTGACGCTGCAAACTAAGTCATTTCAGAGAGAGGCCACCAAAGAACCCATTTCATGAGTTCAGTGCTTGGCCGGGAGCTAAAGGCAGAACACATCCTTTGTTGAGGAAGGCTTCATATCTCTTTGCCAATTGCCTGAGCCATTAATTTTTCTCATGCCTGGATTCCTTTTAAAATCGAAGTCCTGTTTTTCTGGTCCATATCTGAATGGTTCACTAGTGAATTTGCAATCTCCCCTTATGGTTCACAGCTTTGTACTGCTTTAAAAGGCTGTTATCTGAGGTTGTTAAACCTAAGTACTTTTAGTATGACACTTTTGTTAATGCCTCTATGGGGTGTCAGTGACATCCAAAATGAACCACAACTACATGAAACACCAGTGCCAAATGCATTAGTGCTTCCAGTGGGACCTGAATGCTGGCAGGAGCAATCAAGGCTTGGAGAGGCAAGGCTGGGAGGGTGTTGCTACATGACTTGCAATCCCAATGAACAACAGTAAAAAGTACTCTCCAATGCTGAGTGGAGCATACCATTATTTTAACTCAGTTTCATTTAGGAAGCTTCCTGGAAGCCCTAGCCCTTTTTCACCTGTGAGACAACTGTGTTGTAATCATTGTTAATAAGTGGTGAAATATTCTCTTGGGCAGAGAATGTGTGTACCACAGAACCTATCAGTACAAATAGCTTGTGAACCCCAAAAGCTGTTTGAATTCTAAACTGATGAGTTAGGCTAAAACACAAATAGTCTCATTGCCTGGGATTTTCTGCAGGTTGTCAGATTCTTCAGCACTGTTTATTCGTTATTTCCCCAAGCCCCCTAAAGAACATATTTTACAGACCTTACTTCTGGGGATGTAAGGCCTGAAACAGTGGTACCAAGAATAGAACCAAATGTCCCCAACTCCCCAACTCATTGACCTCTGCAAGGGGGGCTTTACGCACTCTCTCTCTCTCTCTAATCTACCTATTCCCAAACTTCACTACACTACTCTGAACTCATTCTGGACCTCATAGTGACTGGGAAATAACTCCTCAGAAAATACTTTTGAAGCTCTGCTCTTCTCAATCATCCTCTAATGCCTTTATTCAATGTTTACACATGTACCAACCAGCTTTTCAACCAAGCCAGTCCTCCAGTGAGCTCCTTAAAGCTCCCCTAGGTTTCCCAATCTCCTGCACATAGATGGAGCATTCTGATTCTCCATTACTATTCAAATAACTTTGACCTAATACATCACTCCTTCCCCCTTCTCCTTTGGTTGCTTGTCTCTGCCTCTGAATCTTTAGTTTTAGAGAGAGACTGAGACAGCTGAGCTGCAAGAGATGATCATTTGCCACATGTTCCATCCAGGAAGGTTGTGTGATGTGTATGCATGCATGCATGTTCCATAGAGTGCTTGTGTGTCCCTAGGAGTATGGCTGTGCCCATGAATATGTTGTTTTGCTCATGACTGCAACTACTAGTGTACCATGTGACCAGGGCACCAGTCCCAAGAGTCCAGTTAGAAGGGGTGCCAGAACAGCAACCTCCACCCTTCTGCCACCACTGTGGCCATTGCTAGCCAGGGAACAGACCCTAGTTGTTACACTTCTGACTGTGACTGCACATGCAAGAGCATGGGTGGTGGGATGAATGAATGCATGTGTGCATGGAGTGTGCATGAGTATGAAGGAATAAGGGAGATTGCAAGTGCATGTATGTGTGAAAGATTGTGACCTTATATGCTCTTTAGCTTTGTGAGTGTGTATGTGTATGCAAAGCAACAGTACTCTTGTGTGCATAATACCATGTTTGTGGGTGTCTATTAGATAGTGTGTGTGTGTATGGATATACAAGAGTGGGACTGTATGTGAATAAAGTTGGGTGTAAAGAGCTTGTGACTGTGTGTTTAGAAACAACTGGAAGTTTTCATGAGTGTGTGCATGCAGAGTGGGAACAGGGAATATAACCTGAGTAAAAATCCACCCTAATCTTGGGTTAATTAAAGCATGAGAGTAACTTCCATAGGGAGGACCATTCAATGACATACCACCCTGAGATGTTTGGAATGAGGCCAAAAGCAAGACAGGCTTGATGATAACAACTGGCTCTTTGCTCTCCCCTCAGCAAATGGAAATCATTTCCAAAGCATCTTTCATGTAATACCTTTCACAAAAGCTATGTCATGTGCTGCAACAACCCCCCAAACAAATTCTCTGAGCAAATCAGCTCAGATGAAGGCGGGCTAATCCTCCGGAAAGCAGAAGGGTATCAATTTGCTTTGCAAATGTCTCAGAGGAAGGAGCTGTATAAAGGGGATTCCATAGCTGGACTGCAGTAAAAGTCAAATGCTTCTCCCAGCAGTATGCCTGCCAAGGCCCTTTTTGCCCAGGTCAAATATAGGGTGGCACTGAAGAGGCGGAGCTGCCCCAAGGTGGCCTCGGGGAATAAGGGCACTACTGACTTTATCACAGCTAGAGAGCTGAGTCTCAGTTCTGCTTTGAGGATGAGCGGTTGCATATTTTAAACATCCACTGTCCATCTCTCAGTGCAACCTTGCTTTTTACTGTGCTTGGCAATTTGTCCTCAGGAAATCTGGACTGTAATAATGGAAAGTGCAAATCAGCACTGAAGTGTCTAATCCAAGCAGTGTGTGCTGGCCAAGGGGTGGTATAGAAGGGGAAATGGACTGCTGGTCAAGACTGAGGTGCATCACAGTAGCTGTGTGAGGAGCCCAGGACCAGGTAACACCAGCTGCCATAGGTAAGGATTTCTGTTTGGAAAGAGTTATGCAGTGGAAGGCTGCACAGAGCACAGATCACCATGTCTATCATCTTTCTCTTTCATGGTCAATGAAATTGCCCAATGATTTCTGTTAATAAGAACTCCAGGGTCAGCTCTGTAAGGCCCTAAGGCCGCATCCAGATGAGCATGGCCATGCGGTATGTGGCACCGCAAACATGGCTGCAGTGCCCCATACTGCACGTTCCAGTGCAGTGTGAAAGGGATATCCAGTGGGCAAAAAACCTGAGGAGAAAAAAGGTGGAATGGCACACACAGCAGTAGCGTGTGCTGCCCAAAGGTGGAACCTGGCCAGTTAGAGCCACACTCCACTGCTGGCCACGCTCCACGCAGCAGGGCTGCCACTGCTGCAGCCCCAGGAGACCCCCAGTACCCTAGGTAAGGCTGCTGGTGCCAGTCTCCCCTACCCCGCCCAGGGTAACTTGCCATGTTCCAGCATGCACATGGCACAGGCATTCCACGGGGACAACTACCAGTGGTGCAAAGTGCGGTGCTGCTCATTGTCCCCAGGGAACCAGATGTCCACACGCATCTGGACACAGCCTAAGTGAGCAAAACAGGTATGCAATGATCTGTCCCTTGGCTCATAAAGTAGTAGAGAAGCCTTTCCAAAGATTGCTACATCTAGGAAAGCTGTGGAGGAGACACCTGTGTGTCTGAAGAAGAGAGATATATCAGGAGGGGAAGAGCAGAATCTGCTACTAAACCACCTTCAGCCCAAGGGCAAGGTTCCTGTATGCAATGTCAAATAGCACTAATTTGGAAATGTCTTCCTCTTGGCAGCCACTGGCATTATTGGCAGGATCAAAAATGAGGACAACTCACCTAGTGTCCAAGAGCAAGGCTCTGCCTGCCCTAATATCAGTGGTTGTTGGTGGCTATGGGAGGGAAAGTTAAAATATCCTCTTCCACTGCTTTACCACCATTCACAGGGTGTGTCTCACTGCAGTGCCTAGCAAAAGCCCAGCCAAGGCTTGTGGGGGGCTGTGGCAGCATTCCAGTGTTCTAGGGTGAACCTGGGGATCTGCAAACATCCCTTCACAGTCCTGCTAGAGAATGAGATGCAAAGTGATTTATCCATCTCATTTGCTGTTAATCAGGTGCCCTGGAGTTACCAGCATAGGCACTAACCCATAACTACGGAGAAAGCTTTTGGCTAAGGCAGAAGTACTGGCTTCCTCCTGCCTATCTATCCTTATGATGGATTCCTGACACCCATGGACAAAGATCCAGGGGGACACCAACTGCCTTCTCTCCCCAAGACAGGTGTAGGATATTGAAACAGGCACTAAATCACAGCTCAGCAGGTAGACATGGATTCCCTAAACACACTCACTCTGAAACAAAGTAGAGCAACCCAGAAAGCCCTCACCATCCTCCCCAGGTTTCTCACTCCCCCCATGGATCTGCTGAGGTGGAAACAGCTTGGCATCTATGAGTCAATCTTGCTCTGATGAGCAGTGATGCAGAACAGAACTTGGTTTCAACTCAGTTTCTAGCTCTTGTTTCCTTTACCTTCCCCTTTTTGTAGATTTCCCTTTCAGATGCTCTATGGTGGGTACTTTTCTCAAGGATGCATTTCCCTCAAACCAGAGAATAACAGGCCATAATGCTTTTGCTAGCTTGGCCACAAGCACAAGGCGCCTCTGCTTGGGGCTGCTTCTATTCTATTCTATTCTATTCTATTCTAGCTAGTTTTAAACTCACTCCACTATCATGGCTATTTTATATGAATGCCTTCCTGTCTTGCATTAATTGATACAACTAACATCTGCCCTGTCAAAGACAAGGAACTGCCTTAGCTGGCACCAGGGAAGCAGTTCCCAAATTTGTATGCCTGCACAGTCACATTAAGTTCATTTGTTGCCTGTCACATCAAAGAGATCCAACCTGCTCCCCAATTCCCCTGGGAAGCAGCCATCATCAAGTGCAAAATGAATGAATTATTAAGTTCATACTCTGTGTCTTATCCAACATGACAAAAGCACACCCCAGATGGTAAAAGAGATGAGCTATAGCTCAGAAAGGAACAAAGGGAGGTAATATTTCCCCTTTGTCCAGGAACCTAACACATTTCCAGGCTAGGAGGAATAATGTCTTTGCTCCTTTAACTTAAGCAGACAGTCAGTAGTTGGGTCCATGCTGGCTTGTTTCTGGTGGGAGGACAAATCACTGACACCAGTCAGGTACATGGGGCTCACTGCAGTGCAACAACTGATCCTGCAGGATCACTGAGTTCTAAGTGAAATCTTTGGACCTCACTCTGCGGATCAGCCCAAGAACTCACTGCAGGGGCCACAGCTGGGATGAAAAACGCTTTGCTGACCAAAGTAAGCTGTCAGAATACAATTAGCCATTTACTTCTTAATGTTAATTAACCTTCTTTTGCACTTGCACCTTTGTCAAGGTATTGCCCTGCTCCCTGGAGTGCTCCTGAGAAAGCAATTATATGTTAGTTACTTTGCAATTAATTATGTCTTTAAAAAGGCCATGCGTGGGAGGCACCTCTTTCCATTTGATCTTGTAAGTGCCTCATTAAAGGGCCAAGGGAGAGACTATTTTTGTACTTTTGCTCACCTGAAAACTTGTCATTCTTCCTTTCACAGGTTGTGGAGCAACTGGCTAGTTATTATTCCTGTACAAAAACAAAATCTATATATTAGAAAGTCTATTGACAAATTCCATTGAAACTATTTTTCAATGGGAAACTGGGCTCTCAAGGAAGTTAAATGTTTCACAAAACCTGCCTGTTTCAAAGTGATTTTTTACTGTTACTAAAAAAACAAACTGGAAACTCATTGGCTTAAAAGCATAAACTTTTCAAACAAAAACTAAACATTTTAAATACAGAAATAAAAGAACAAGTCTTCAAGGGACTTCAAGACACCACCTAGTCCAACCTCCTGCTCAAGGCAGTCTCATCCCTGTCTAAACCATTCCAGACAAGCGCGTATCTAATCTGCTCTAAAAAAACTTCCAAGGCTGGAGATTCCATAAACTTCCTCGGTAACCGGTCCAATGCTTTACTATCCACTTGGAAAGCTTTTCCTAATGTCCAACCGAAACCTAAATGAAAGCTAAATGAGAACTTTTGAACGAAACACTGCAAATTTCAGGACTTAAATGTATTTAGCCTGTTTCAGTTCTATTTTTTTGATGAAGAGTCAACATTTTGATGAAAAATGTCAACATTTTTTTCATTCCCATAATTTTTTTTCAAAAACACCACCCCATTAGGCATTTGATTTTAATGACTAGATATGGCTCAATTGTGTGCCCAATAACTAATTTTTGCATTATTCTTCTAGCTGTACAGCTGAGTGAATAATATCCATCAAACAATATGTTAAACAGATAATTAAAGTGAACATATTTTCAAAATCAAAACTTGGACCATTTTTGTGGTGACAGTTTTTAGGGTCACCCATGTTCCAGTGTTTGAATGAATCATTTTTCCCTAGTAACACCGTGTATGAATTAGTTTATTATGAACCACTGAATAAGTATTGTTAACATTTGTACCTTCCTCCAAATTCTATTCATTACACTGAATGCTCATTGAATGTGACTGTTTTTTCCTAGTGAAAACAGCAAATTCACTAACTGTAGCAAAATGTTTCAACCAAATATTTTGCAGTTTTGAGAAAAAATTATTGTTTGTATTGTTGAAACAAGAAGCTGGGATATTTTAGGTATCCTGAGCAATGTTTCAGGGTATTACATGAACAATAAGATTGTACTAGTAGATCTGGGATATATGTGGTCTCCTAATGAATCAAGTATTGTTTCTTGTGTCATTTTATCCAATATTTCATCAGCAAACTTATTATTTGCTGCTTTAATTGCTAAAGAAATAAATGGGCTTGCTTTCTTAATAGAAAGATTTGCTACCCAAGGACAGTAGCAAAGGGCAGAGTTTATCTGTTTGAGCTAGTATCTTCTATTTTATTCTTAATACTGGATTCTCCAGGTCTCTCAATGCAAAATTAAGAAAGGAACCAAATGTATCCTGTTGTGTAGTTATTCAGTTCTTTTAGGGAGGAGAAAAAGGCCTCCATATCCTTCCACTGCTGCCATGGCAGCTCCAGGCATGGAGGACCCCAGCACCACCAGTGGGGTCCATCCAACTCCACTGCTACGTGCTCCAGCAGCACCCCCGTGTCTACCATCCTGCGAGTCCTGTGTTTCAGTCCTGTGTTTCAGTCCTGGTGTCTGTATAGCCAGCAGTGTGCTTCCTCACTCCCTCCTGCCGTGTGTGTCCCTGTCTGTCCCTCTGTGTTTATCCCCTAGGCCCAGCCCCAGCACAATGCTCAGTCCCCTCCTCCTACCCCACCAGCCCCTCACACAGCCCCTCCACACCAAGTGCAGCCTGAGGAGACACCCTGGGAACCTCCCTCCCCCTGCAACCAACCCTCTCTCCAAGATGGAAGGGAAATTCAAGGCTTCCCCGCTGCACCGCACCCTACCCCTTCCCATCTAGCCCCCCATGGCACGGCAAGAGCCCCCTGAGGAGCTGCCAGCCCAGCAGCTTCCAACAAGGGGGAAGTCAATAAGACAGGAGAGAACAAGCAGGGCCAGGGGGATCCCCCAGAGGCCCCTGTATCTAACCAGGTTTGTGATGAGCTATGTGGACAATATGACGACCCCAGAGAGACACCAACCAGTGACAGCCACAGACCTGGAGTCACCAGGAGGGAAGGAGAATACAAAAGCAGATACTTGAAAGTAATAAAGGGTCCCTCCACCCTGACCCCACCTGGGTCCCTCCTCCTCCTCCTCCTTCCCATGAGGGATTCCCAACCCCATCCACCAGGGGCAGAGGGTGCAGCACCAGCTCATCTCATCCACCCCACTGGAGTGGCAGGGGGCTCAGCATCCCATGTCCAGGCTGCTGACATCCTGACGTCTGACACCTAAGAGAGAGCCTCAGAGTAAAGACTGCATCCTGGCCAGATGTACTCTGACTCTGGTGACAGCCCTAGGATTTGTTAGATATATAGAATTGCTTGATTGGTTGCATTATTTCTTTTCTTTTATCACTGTATATCAATACATTTGTCTATTATCGAATGAAAAGGTCATGGTGAGTTTCAGGGTGGGTCCCCCCACCAGAATAAGGCATCTGAGTCCTAAATCCTGAGCCAAAGTTACAACACTGAAGACTGAATAATTCTGCCCTGAAAGCTAATGCTATCTTGGTTGCCAGCAGCCAGAGTCATCAGCAGAGACAAGAGAGAAGGGGGTTCCCATTGCTGCCTTGATGATGCTGTCTGGTCAAGATGAGACAGATAGGCAAGGGACAGTGCAGTGTGGGCCTGCACTATGCCAGATCTCTATTTAACTAGAGCAGTAGTTCTGAGAGTCATGAACATTTGAGAGGTCACAAATGCAGTGGGGCACAAGGGACCTGGCTTCTGTTCCTTTAAGGCGGTGGTGGAGGAAGGGAACACTGAGGCATTGTGGGTCAGGATTCAGGGGGGGCCAAAGGAAAAGGACTTGGTTGCGGGGGTCTACTACAGGCCTCCTCATCAGGATCAAGAGCTAGACAATGTATTCTCCAGGCAGCTAGCAGACGCCACACAGGCGAGGGAGGCGGTGGTCATGGGAGATCTAAACTACCCAGATATCTTCTGGGAGGAGCAGACAGCCAAAACAAGCTGCTTATGGAGGTTCTTACACTGTGTGCAGGACCTCCACCTAACCCAGGTGATGTCTAGTCCCACCAGGGGTAGTGGCTTGCTTGACCTGGTCTTAGCAACAGGGGATGACTTCGTGGGGAACATGCAAGTTCATGGGAGCCTGGGAGATAGTGACCATCACTTGGTCGAGTTCACTATCCAGCGAAGGGTGGGTAAAGTAACTAGTGGGGCTAAGGTGTTGGACTTCAGAAGGGCTAATTTTAGCAAGCTTAGAAGGCTAGTTAGTGAGGGGATGCAACTCAAGAACATAGAGCAAATGGGGGTCCAGGAGGGCTGGAGGTATCTCAAGGGAGTGATCCTTGGGGCTCCAAAGGAGGCTATCCCATTATGTAGGAAGGGAGGTAAGGGGGCAAAAAATCCCCCTTTGCCCCCAGACTCTCCTGGAGTTCCCTGTTCAGCCAAGAAAGCTTTTTTTGCCCCCTTACCTCCCTTCCTACGTAATGGGATAGACTCCTTTTGAGCCCCAAGGATCACTCCCTTGAGATACCTCCAACCCTCCTGGACCCCCATTTGCTCTATGTTCTTGAGTTGCATCCCCTCACTAACTAGCCTTCTAAGCT
>NW_005842165.1:447001-470334 GCF_000455745.1 Alligator sinensis | reverse complement strand
GCTGAGGGGAGATCTTGTGGCCGCCTATAAATTTATTAGGGGAGGTCAACGGGCAATAGGGGAAGCGCTGTTTACTAAGGTGCCCCAGGGAGTGACTAGGAATAACAGGTGTAAACTAGTTGAGAGTGGATTTAGGTTAGATATTAGGAAGAAATTTTTCACAGTAAGGGTGGCCAGGATCTGGAACGGGCTTCCAAGAGAGGTGGTGCTATCACCTAGCTTGGAGGTCTTCAAAAAGAGGCTAGATAGTCACCTGGCTGGGGTCATCTGACCTCGGTCCTCTTTCCTGCCAGGGGCCGGGGGTCGGACATGATGATCCATTGTGGTCCCTTCCGACTCTACAATCTATGAATCTATGAATTCCCAGTTCTGCCACTGACTGACTAGGTGACCTTAAGCAAGACACCTCCTCTCTCTGTTTGCCTCAGTTTCCTGATCAGTAAAATGGGCATGATAATTCCAACCTTCTTTGTAGATCATTGACTGAAGTCAATGGCCAAGTTTGAAAGCTACTGATGTGAAGTGCCACATAATAGTGATGTTGGTCAGATGCTACAAACAGGTGTCAGGAGTTCACAGCCACCTTGCCTGTCCCATGCTGCCACTAGGTAGAGCAGAAGGCAGGCCCCAGCTAGACAGCACTGAGGTCTATGACATTATCAGTACAGTAAAGGTTGAGAGCCTCTGACCTAGCCCACCTACAGGTAGTCCCAGTCACCGGGCTTCTTGTTAGGGTGATGCAAATCCTTCACCCTCCACCAGCCCTGACTCCCACAGCAATACCAATGAAGTTTGCACTCAGTTCTATGCCAGCAACATTGTAGAAAAGAACAAAGTAGAAATGTGCCACTAAGTCCAACAAAGAAGAGGCTGCTTATTACCAGGCATATTTGGTACCTTTGTTCTGCTCTGAGATTTCCTTTTACTTTGCACTGCTCAGTTTCATATATCCACTGTACTGTCTCCTATTGCCACATGGTCCCAACTACCAGGCTTCTTGGTTTGTAGCCTAAGTAGGAGGACAGTGCTAATCCAGTGGCTGGACCCAATGCAGAACTCCAAGGGTGCACACAATGGTGCAATGCAGACACCCAAGCTTGTTCTAAACTAGGCTGGGTAGAAGGAGTTGTCTAACCATGGTAACTGGGAGCTCTGCATGGGTTGATCTATCCAGATTCCAGGTCCCCCTGCACTGTAAGCTGTCATGTAGATACACCCTAAAATAAATAGCTATAACGATTCCTTGGTGACTTCAGTCCAACAGCAGACAGCAAACTTAAAGGAAAACCATGTAACAGTTTTAATGGAGAGATTTTTGAGACTGACAGAGCACAGTGATGGCCCACTCTCCCTTCTGGGTGGTCCTTCCAGATCAGGGATGATACCGCCTGGGGAATCCTTCATGCCTGCCGCCTGCATAAGACAGGAGAATAAATGGAAGTCATCAGTCTCTAGGGCTGTCAATCTGTCAAGCCATATCAAATCTGCCATAAAAGACATTTAAAAAGAAAATTGACATTTTGTTTTATTGTGCATCAATTTAACAAATGTGAATGAGATATAAAGTATTAATGTCCATACTCTTGGCTGCCTGTCAGAGTTTTCCTTGCCTCATGGTGTTCTCAGCCAATGCTGCGCACCCTGCTGCAGAGGAAAGGCTCTGCTCTGTGCCCACAGATGTAGCTGAGATGAAGGTCACCCTGAGTTCCTGGGATCTTGGCACCACTTCTATCCGACTAACAGTGGATTTCACCCTGTGTGCACACTTCTCCTTCTTGCTCCAGCTCTTCCTCCTTATTTCAGCAGAATTAAAGTAGTGCCTGCCTGGCTTCTCCACCCAGGGCTGAATAGCATCCAATACAGAAAAATAGGGAAACTATTTCTCTTCCTCAACTTCTGTCTCCTCTTCCCACCTGAGCATCACAAAGCCCTGGTCTCCAGCCACATTCTTGAGCCTGACTCTCTGCTCTCAGCTTTATGTCAATGCAGCACCAAGACTTCAGGACAGTTATGGTTCCAAAAATCTGAGGTGGAGCTGTGTTAAGCAGGAGACGTGGTGTTTTCTTGTCCACAGGCCAAGGAGTAGGGAGACCTGGGTTCTGTGTCTGTGTGCATGTGTAACCATGGCCAAATCACTTTGTCTTGTCTAGTTAGACTGTCAGCTCCCTGGGACTAGGACTCTCCTGCCCTGTGTTTGTTTAGCGCCCATCACAATGGGGTGGATTTCACTCAGGGCCTCAGTATGTGGCTGCTGTAAAAAGAAACACAAGCTGTAACATCTGAGATTAATGTAGTACCTTTCAGTGAGGAACAACAAAGCCTTATGACTATGGATACATTAAGCTTCAGAACATTGTTAAGACATACCTGAATCTGCCTTTTACAGACGAGGAAAACTGAGGCACAGGTAGGGATCATGACTTGCCCAGAATCACACTGTGGGTCAGGGACAAAGGGACAGAGCTCAGAGAGCAGAGTCTGGTTCTTTTGTTCAGCACCTTGGACCAGATCACTCACTGATATACATCAGCATTGTTCCACTGAAGTCACTGGCCAAGACAGTGCAAAATAGCCTAGCTACAGTGACATTAATGGACCCCCAGGGTGCCAGTCCCCCTGGCTGCAAGCAGCTCTGTAATGATTTATACAAGGTGAGGATCTGGGCAGCTGCTTCTCCTGTTTCTCTTGCCACTTGCTGGTGTCACAGCACTCTCCAGTGCAGCCCCTATCTCCTGGAACACTCTGCTCTACCCCACACCTCATTTATTCCAACCCAGCCTTTCACATCTCATTTCAAAACTTATCTTTTATGCCTGGTGTTCAGCTCTTAATTTCTCTCTCCTTTGGCTATTAATTAATTCTACAAAGCACTTTGGGATACATTTATTATGAATGACACTATAGCAAATAATCTCTCCAATTTTATTACCATTTGACTACTGCAGATAGTCCATTGATTGATGGCTACTTATCTAAACAGGAGATGGACCAACAGCCAGAATGAATTAACTCCTCACATACTAGGAAGGGAGGTCACCGCAAGGGGTTCAGGGCAGTTTAATGGAGTGCCGGGAGCTATCCAAAGGTCCTGGAGCAGCATGTTCTAAGCATCCCCCCTCATTGGAGAGCCTGCTGCATCCTGGAAATGGGGAATAAGAGAACTGGTGTGATAAGACAACTAGGAAGGCAGGGTTAAGCCTTTGGGCCTGGTGCTTAGTTCTTCCTCTGCCCTACAGCCTGCATTAACTTTAGAAGCTGGAAATAATGCAAGTCCAAGGTATGGTTTCTGGGACAGGAGTAAGCAAATGGATCTTTCAAGTCTGAATCAAGGTGCATTGGCAGAACAGGGGAGGAATACAGACCAGAACCAGAGGTCTGAAATCCACCTGCAGAACTGGTGGGGTAGGCAGACACAGAGTACCAAGGTGTGTTGCAGCTCTGGTTGGATTTGCACTAGCAGAACTATATGGCCAAGGGGCACCTGCCTCTGTGATGCTGCTTCCACTCCCAGGCTTGGTCTGTCTTACCTATTCTGACTGCTTAGGGCAGGGGCTCTTTCTTGTTTAGTGCAGGTGAGCCATCCAAATGTCCTTTAACTACAAATAATTCATGATTAGGCATGCTGGATGGGGTTTTACTTGGGCTGCACAAAGAAGCCTGCATTCCAGCCTGGATCCTGGAAGCAGATTGCTATCAACTAGCTTGTCTGCTGTAGTTCGAGATTGAAGTCTCTGCCCTTCTACAGACTTTGTGATCACATCTAGATAGTCAATTTCCTGTGCCTGGCAGCAGTGCCCTTAAGCATGCCACACTGCTCCAGGTAGAGGGGCTCCTAAACCAAAAGCTGCATGTGCATAGTGCCAGGGGCAGCCTAACAGCCCCATCACTGAGCAATTAGCCAACCCACAGGTGCACAGATGCTTAAGGAACCACTGCCAGGCAAGGAGAGTTTACCAAGTAAATACATCCTCTGTGTTTAGGACTAGATCCACAATGGGAGCACAGGCTCAGCAAAGGGATCAACATTTGGCAGAGGCTAATTTTGACAGTGTTCACACCACAACTCCAGGCTGTCCCAGCAGAGACAGTCACAGCATGCCCCATTTCCACACCTGATCAGCTGCTCCTGAGACAGAAATGTGTCAGTGAAGCTGCTCTGGAGTAATCCCCAGCAGTGACCTCCAAGCATGCAAAGTCCAAGGTCTCAGGAGCATCCTTACCATGAGCTGGGAACCTGGCATGGAGTACTTGCTCATTCTCTATGGAATGCATAAGAAGCATAAAGCACCTATGAACTGTATCCACACAGTTAGGGTGAGATTACACATTTGAGTTTGCAAGTGCTAATTGTAAGGAATGTTAAGATGATCACTAACTAATGATCAATGGTACATTAAGGGTTAATATCCTCTCTAATGTGCACTGCTCCAACTTGCCATTAGATCTGGGGAGTAGGGGTAAGTCAGCCCCAACAACTGCCCTCTCCCTGCTCTGAGTGGGAAGGGGAGCAGTGTGCCTGGAGATGGATCAACATGAAGAAGCATGCCAGGAAGTGGAAAAACATGGGCAGGGGGGGCTATATCAAATGTAGTTATTTAAAAGCATTGTATTTGATTGAAGTTAAATAAAAGAAATAAAGACTCCAGACTCTCATTTGTTTCAATAAATTGTGGATAGTGGGAGAGGGCTGGGCCCTAAGGGGCCCCTTACCCAAGCCCAGTGCAGCCACCCCTTTGGCTTGAGGCTGAGGAAGGCCAGGTATGCTGCAAGGGGGACTG
The DNA here is from genome assembly GCF_000455745.1 of Alligator sinensis. Lineage (NCBI taxonomy): Eukaryota > Metazoa > Chordata > Crocodylia > Alligatoridae > Alligator > Alligator sinensis. The sequence continues at coordinate 465,556 of NW_005842165.1, read as the reverse complement.
TCCTGGAGGTGGGTGGCACAAGTCTTGGGCCTGGGACTGCAAGTGGGGGGGAGGTGCTGAGGAACCTGTCCACGGGTTCCCTCCTGGTGGGGGTGGGGGCATGGTTTTGGTACCCTGACCCCTGATAACCCACACCATTAGCTGGCTGCATGCCAGCCTGCAATTCCAGCTGGCTGCCAAGCTCCCTGCCCTTTCTAGGGAAGCCAGGGACAGCTCCTGCCAGTAGGCTGCAAGCAGGGACTGAGGAGGGTGCAGCTGGGGCTGCTGACCTGAGAACTGGCACCCCTTGTTGGCTGACACCCTTCTGCCCTTCCCAGGGAACAGGGCTCAAGCCTTGGCCGGAGCCAGTAGAACCTCCTCTCCTGCAATTTTCTGAGCTGCTGCTTCAAGTTCAAAGGGACAGTGTCTTCCTTCACAGCAACTTATTGGCTGCAGTTTTTCAGAGGAGCATGAGTGGGGAAAGCCAGGGGCATGCAATGAAGGCTGCCAGAAGCAGGTAGGTCCCTGAGGAGCCTCCCAGTCCCCTGCAGCTCCCTTGTGGGACTCACCAGGTACCTTAGAGTTCAGGAAGATGCTAGGTTTGTTCTTGGAGTAGGAGAGTGGGAAATGCTGGAAATGGGGCATTTGGGGATGCTGAAGGACTCCAAATTGGTCATTTTATGTCAGTGGAATACTTAAATTCACTAGCTAGTTAACACCATTCAGTGATAATCCTCCCCTGAAGTGGCATGACTTTAAGACACCTAAAGGGCACTTAGCACTAGTTAATAAGCCTGAACAGGCAATTTTTCAAGTTTTAAGCACTCCTAACAAGAGCAAATTGCATCATGTAATCTCAACTTTAGTGTACTGAACCAGAAGCCAGGGCGCAAGAGTCCCTGGGCTGCCCAGCACAAGATGGAGGTGCTGATGCACTTAAAAAATTTTAACACTGAAAACTACCTGCCTTTGGTGTCAAGTGTCAGTTTAGCAGGGTTTTCAGGATAAAAATATTATAATGAGGCACCCATGTCCTTCAGTGAATGTAGCCCTTTGCTTCTCTGTGCTTCAAGCTCTGCTACTCTAAAATAGCTCTTTGCAGTGGCTCTCTAAAGAAACACTGAAAATGGAAAGGTGCTCAGATGCTGTGGCAGTGGAAGCATTGATGATGCATAGGGGGTGCACATACACCCCCTGAGATTGGCAGTGCACCCCCTGCAATTGGCCACTGCTGACACTGCTGGGGGAGCCTGTGGGGGGTTTCCCCTTGCCACCCCCCCCTCACCCCCAACACTGCCATGGCCACATGTGAGAGCTCCCCGCTTACCACTGCTACTGCCACCTGCGGTCAGTTGTCGTGTCCCCCCAACCTCTGGGGGCATGAGCCGATCATGAGTGCAAGCCAGGTAAATACCTACAAGAACTAAGACCACCTGGTTTTAGTTTTTGCCTTCATAAGAAGCCAAAGTCCACCAGAATTTCCACAGTCTGTCACTGGCTTCTCATATTTTAGCCTTGTGCTGCTCAATCATCTCACTCATAAATCTAACTAGGGTGCTTGGGGATTTGGGGGGTTTTCTGGCTTTTTTATTATTTCCTAAAGCAAACTTGCAAGCACAAGGACAGATGTCAAGACCAACCTTTTAAATATCACTATGAAAGCGAGCATTGATACCAGGGAGCAAAAACTGTTTATGCTCTTGCTATTTAATGGTGTAAAACAATACACTTTACAGCAACTATTAGCTAGCTAATGGCATCCCATCATTCCTCATATCAGTTAAGTGACAGATGGAGTTGACGGCATAATTAAGCCACCATGAGTGTCATAAATTACAAAACTACTATCAATGTTCCAAACACACCGAAGGAACCCTTGCAGATATGATGTATGATGAGTATGAGTGAGCAGTCCTCATTATGTGACTGAAACAAAGCCATTATGCATTTGCTATCGCTGTGAGGAAACCTTAGAATCAGCCACATTGCATCACTAATGAGACATGTTTTGCAGTTCAGTGGAGCTCCCTCTGAAAAAAAACAGGTTAGGGAGGGCTGGTCTATTTCTTTTTCATCAAGCAGTGTAGCCATTTGACTACTTGATCTGAATTCAGGCTCAGCGTGGCAGGATGTGGGACAAGATCTCTTGTCAGCGCCGTGTATATTTGTATGTTGAAGTCTTTCCTCTAGAAAAATTCCCCCACCTCAAAGAAGCTTTGGTTTCAGAAGAAGGCCAATGAAGTCAAGTGTCCCCCAAATCTTCCCTGGCTCTACATTCCAAACATTCGCAACATCAAAATGAGATGTGGGTCCCTAGAGACAGCACTGATCTTTCGGTGGGAGATTTAAAAAATGTTCCTTGTAAAGCAAATTTGACACACAAAGCCTTCCCACTTCTTCAATTGCACTTACTAATGAGTCATTTGTATAACTAATTGAAATGTTTTCAACTGGAATGCTTTTCCAATGGACAGACAGTTGTTTCATTGAAAAGGAAACATTCTCCAAGAACAAACTGATATTGACAAATCTTTCAGTGGAAACATTTTGAACTGATTTGAAATTGACATGATATATTCCATTTCAACATTCTCATTTCATTTTACTCCAGTGTTCTCAGGTTCATTTTATTTCCAATATTAGATTAAATTAGATTCAAGCCATATCACATACAGAAATAAAATATTTAATGATGACATTTTGATGTTTCTAACCAGGATTTCTTTCTTATTATTTTTGGAATTTGTGGGGGTTTTTTTAAAATAAGATTTTAACTTTCTTCCCATTTTGTGACAAATCAAATCTCAGAATGTTGGAATTTACCACAGCATGCAAGTTCCATTTTCTACCCAGGTCTAAGCATTCTCATTATAGCAAAAAATGAGGCTTCAGCTGAGATCAGAATCCTATGGTGATAGGAATATATAGTCATACAGAAAGAGACGGCCCCTGAAAAGTGTAAGTGAAAGGAAACATTAGTCACACATGCTTTTTGCAGATGGGAAATAAGGCACAGACACATTAAGTGATATGCCCACAGTCACACAGGGAATTTGTAGCAAAGCCAGAAACCAAACCCCATCCAGCCTTACTTCTTTAATTATCATTGAAATACTCTCACAGTGGTGCAACTGAAATCAGGCTTCAGAGTAATGCACTATAGAAATGAATGAAAGAGCTCACATCTCTCAGAGTAATTGTTTCGGGCTGGTTTCAAGTTCAGACAAATATCACTGCACCAACAGCTACCCAGTGCACTCCATACAGGGTATCTTTACAACCAGAAGTGATAGACACCTCCCTTAAAAAAAAACCCAAAAACTTAGAACATGGATCCTCAGATTAACCTTCTGAAGATCAATTAGATGAGCTCTTGGTTAGTTTCTGTCTCTGGCAGCACAGAAGTGGATGTTAGTTCTTTCCAATTCTTTGTAGGGTTCTCTATGATACATTGTTAGGTTCAGGGTGGAGACACTCTTATAAATGGTATGCTAGCACAAGCTCATATTTTACAGCCTGTCCCTGTGACCTATAATGATACAGTGCATCATCATAACAGAAGATTATCCCTTCAAACTTTAAATGAATTTAATTTACTTGACTGTAGGGTGGGGGGAGGGCAGCTGTCCACAGACGTATTATTTTATCAAAAAAAACACATAGAGAAATCTGTAGATCAGACAAATAGAAGCACATTAAGGCCGACAGTGAGTGATGTAAATTTACTGGGAAATTATACAGAGAGAGTAGGGGAAGTGACACAATTTACATTTGGTGCCTCTGTTTATTGCTTACAGCTGAGCATTATAAATAATACACTGTGCTCTCACTGCATGCCCTATAAAACTATTTTTTCCCCCTCTTCAGCTCTCATGGATTTGGTGACCTATACAAAGTACCTCAGTATGGTTGACCAAGGAAAATATTTGCAGAGGAGCTAGTGATGGGGTGTAGGCAAGGAAGCAGGAAGTCACAAGTTCATTCAGGAAGGATCTGGGTTGAGCTTTTCAAAAAGTGACCTGATTTTTGGCACCTCAACCTTCACAGACCTCTGAAAATCATGTTCCTTTTAAGGTCTCCCAAGACAGACACATAAAACACTTGACCCTTAAGCTAAAGTTACCTTGCATTGTGATCACCGTATTATCAGCTTCCTATATAGCCCATGCTCTACAGAGTCAAGTGTCTCAGATGAACAATAATAGCAGAGGGTTTTTCATCAGCAGATCACCAAGCACTTTATGAAGGAGGTCAGTGTCATTGTCCTCATTTTACAGATGGAAAAACTGAGGCATGGAGTATCACCCAGCCGGCCAGGTGGGCATGGAACCTAGGTCACTTTAGATAAAGTATCCCCGCCACCATTTCTCAGTGCGGGTATGCTGACACACAAGACTGGAGTCTGCTGGAGTGAGACAATTACCAGGCTTCCGCAGACTCGATTCATCAAGTCTGATCCAACACATTGTAATTACAACACATGGGAGAAGCCTCTCTGCATGTGTATAAGCACCCTAAAACCCTACACTCAACCACACTCACTTTTTAAGGGCTTCCTCAGGTTGATCACTATTGTCAGAAGTTCTGTTCAAAGCAGTAACAAGCAGGCAAAAGGCTCCATGCACTGAACCCCCAAGCCATGCATATCCTCACCATGTGCAAGAGCCAGGTATGTCCACTGCTGAGCTCTGTGAACTACCTGCAGTTACAAGGACTACTATTACTGATTTCAGAAAGCTTCTAACACTTCTGCCTAATCCTGAGTCCCATCTTCTGGCCTTTTCCCAGGTTATCCTTTACATACGTACAGACACAGAGAACTCTCAGAACCCCTCTCCTGTGGGGCTAAGGTCATAGAACAGTGAGGTATGCTGATATCTGAGTAGCACAACCATACCACAGGCCATTTGTCATATCACAACAGAGGTGTGGGATGCAAATGTGTTTTCCCCACTTCTCCCTTTTTGACTTCACTTTGACTTGAGCCACCTTTCCCCATCAGCAAGGTAAAGAATACAGGTTACTCAGGCTGCTCTCAGGATCTACCTTAAAAGAAATTCCACTGTCTATGCGCAAACCAGAATGTGCAACCTGCCTGCCTTATGTCTGAGATTGATGTGGCACCCCCATTACCATCTCTCTTAGCCCCTGCTTCTCCTTCGTATGATGGACGATGGAGTGTGTTTATGAGCTGCAGCCTAGTGTCAATATGTCTGTGATATGACAGCCCAACTAGGTCTAGTCTTGGCACTGACTTCCAGTAGGAAGAATTAATGAAAAAGCCTTTTATTTTTAATGTAATGTTTGGTTTTCAAGAATGTCAGGGACTAATGGCACAAGGGAGAGAAAGTCAGGCATAATGCAATTCACTCGCCTCCCACGCAGCCCTGCTAATGCATGGCAGCCCTGACCTGCAACACCCCTTGTTCTGCCAGTGCTCAGCCTCACACAGCTATGGCATCTCACCACGCTCAGAACTTTCCACCCACTGCAATTTAGAGCTTAGCTCTACGCCCCTTCAGCACAGTTATTGCCCTGCACTCATGAGCTTCTGCAGTCACTGTTATCCTACCACAGCAACCAACCCAACTTTGCTCTTCCAAACTTACCACACCACCTTCTCCCAGAAACCTTTGCATCCCAAAGAACTCAACTGTCATCTTTCAAGTTGTGAATCTGTACATTAGACACAGTGCATTCTAGTGCAGCAAACTGTGACAAAAAGGTGCCACAAGTGGCATGGGCAGCTTCTGTGTATGGCATGTGACAGAATCAGGGAGGGAGCAGGGAGCAGAAAACAGAGTAGCAGCCTGGGCAGGGAGCACGTGTCTGGGAACAGAAAGCAGAGCAGATTGGGCAGGGGAAAGGGATTGGTGTAGCGCTCAGGGCTAATTTGCAGCATGCCTTCCAAAAAAGGTTGTCCCCGCTGTTCTAGCAGACAGATCGGGAGACTGGGTCATTGGCAAAATGGGTTCTAGTCCCCGTTCTGTCCTGCTGACTGACCACAAGCAAATCACACTGAACCAGATCTACAGAGGTATTTAGTACCTAATTCCCATAAAATGATTTTGCTAAGTGTCTAACTCCCATCGGTTGATTTAATTGTGGATTTAAACTTTTGCCTCCCCGTGCCTCAGTTTCCCAATATGTAAAAGGGAGAGAATGCTGCTGACCATGTTTATAACTGCTTTGAGATGTACTGATGAACATATCTGTAGAAGAGTTACACGGTGTTATACTGGACAGCCAGCACACCCCATTCTAGTCCTTCAACCATTCTTCTTTCCCCATCTCTGCGCATATTCTTTGATGCAGCATCCCTTGCTATTCCAGAGATGCTTCTCCCAGCAGCCAGCTCTGCCTCTAGTGACCGACTTGCTGTCCATATCTTCTCCAAGATACTGCAGTGCTGAGATATAATACAGCCCCAGCAGCATCTAATATCAAGTATTTCCTTTCTTCTCTCTGCCATAAATGATACAGATTTATTTTCCCTTATTGTTGATTTATCCAACAGTAACTCATTTGAAAGATTTGCCAGCTTTCTTTCTCTATTTCTTACACAGAGATGTTCATGCTGCAAGACATTTCACTGCATTGTGCCCAAACACCAATACCTTGAGGTTTTGTGGGGTGAGTTTTAAACTTGATTTTCCTAGCTACTTCTCTTCTTCTGTTATTAAAGGCCCTTTGCTTTCTAAAATTAATGCTCCCTTCCCTTCCTCTGGACTCAAAACCTGCCTTGGTTGTCGTCAACTTCAGCAGCAACCTCTCACAGACAAGGATGATCGTCTTCCATGATTATTCATATCTGTGGGTCCAAACATGCCTGACAAGGCTGATCCAGGAGTGTCCCAGATTGGCCTTGGTAACGCAGCATCCAATAAAAAGTCCAATGAAGTCAACTATTTGACTTTCACGGCCTGCACCATGGACTGCAGGCTAATCTATGCTGCATCCATATTTAAACCTTTGTGGTGGCAGCATCCACTTTTCTGCTAGCAAAGTAACATCAGCTTTGCTAAGACAATAAAGGTCCACAGAAAGGGTCAGAAACCAGCCAGATCTTGCCATCTGTGATGGAGGTTACCTTTGTGCCCTACGAGGTCTCTATTCTCAGAGAACTTCTAACCCTAGGAAAGCCTCATGCTGTGGGTAAGAGGCATGTAGCCCTAAAGGTAACAAGCTCCAGCTATTCTTAACTGGTGGAAAGTCCCTTGGGTACACTACCAGCTGACCCAGATCAAAGCAAACTGCTCCAATCCATACTATTTAGCAACTCTGCTTCCTGCAATCCTTTCACAGCATCTGATGAAGTAAGACTTCTGCTTATGAAAGCTTATGCTATATATCTTTGCTTTAGCTAGTATATAAAATTTACCCTGCCTTGTGTGTGTGTGTGTGCATGTGTGCATGCGTGCGCACACACTTCTTAAGTTCAGGAGATGGTTGAATTAATTAAATTGTTATATTTCATCTGCATTCATTTCTATGACTCCGGTTAGGAAACAGCTTTCTCTCCCTCACTAAGACAGATAAACCTGCTTTGCATGATAGGCTTTTAGTAAGAAGACTTCCTTTTCATTCATCTTCCTTTGCATTGGTTTTCATTGCAGAGGATGTTAGGAAGATTCCATTTCATTGCAAGGAATAGATAGGAAGCACTGTCAGAGATTAAGGTGTCCAAAGAAAAGGCATTGCAACAACTGGTGAACTACAATGCAATAGTGCCCACCCCCTTCACCCCCAAGGGCTACAGTTAAATGACTTCATTCACACTCAGAAAGAAATGAGAAGGCATAAGGAACAACCCATGAAGTGATGTAAAGTATCGGTCTCTGCTCAGTGCAAAGTGTAAAGGGTGAAAAAGAAAAAACAGGACATCAGCAGCGTCCCAGAAGGAGTGTGGGACAAAGTGGCACTGCAAGCAGCTTACCTTTCTCTATACTCACCTTGAGTCTGCAACATTCAGAGTGGGCGCACCTACACGTGGAATAAGTGTGCCTGAATAAAATTTGACGCAGTTTGTGCCAGAGTTTATTGCTCCCAGGCGCAACAGTTATACAAGTGCCCAGGACCACAGTATGTGGAGCCGAGGCAGCACAGCCCCAGCTGGCAGGAAGCCTGGGTCAGATTGCCAACCTGGAGCTGCTCCACCCCTGTTCATTGTGCTGAGGAGGGGCTGGCTGGAGCACAAGGGTACTACAATGCAGAGCTAGCTGGCAGGCAGCCCTTACACTATAGCACCCTCATGCCCCAGCCAGCCCTGGTCACCATTTACACATGCATTGCAGTGGAGTAAATAACTCTGCTACAAAATGCTGCCTGACATAGCTTGTGCTGACTTATCTTGCACAATTTTTCAGTTATAGCTCTGAGGTATATTTCCTTTGAATTCTTCCACTGTGTCACACACTGCACCTACCTTTTGTAGCCTTTGAATGCATTTTGACACTGTACATTCAGCTTTTGTTTGTTTGTTTGTTGAGTTAGTCTGGATATGGCATTATACCATACAGGTGCTTTAAACCATTTCAGGCTGGACATAAGGAAGCACTTCTTTACTGCCCAAGCCCCCAAGGCCTAGAATAGACTGCCGCCGGTGGTGGTTCAAGCACCGACCTTGAACACCTTCAAGAGAAATTTGGATGTTTATCTTGTTGGGATCCTATGACCCCTGCTGACTTCCTGCCCCTGGGGCAGGGCGCTGGACTCAATGATCTTCTGAGGTCCCTTCCAGCCCTAATGTCTATGAAATCTATGAAATCTAAGATAGTACTTTTGTCAGGCAGTACTGTCCTATGGTGGAGTTAATTAATTTACCACAGCCTAATAGGAACACACATGTAGACTGTGACACTTTACTGTGGAGCTAATTAGTCAATAAAGCACATGGTTAAATGCCCCCCATGCTGCATGCCCTCCATTCCCATGATGCTCAATTTCTCATAGAATTAGGCTCTAAAGGCACAGACTATGTTAGATCCTGGCACATTCAGATCTTGGTGACGAGCCAAATGCTTTCAGTTCCCTTTGAAAGCAAGAGTAGCTGACTTTTTGTGCAACATGACCCATGGCCATCTATTCCTCAGGGCTAGAATGTGAACCACAACAGGTTTCTCCAAGCAACCAAAAGCAGTGGACACTCTTGGGTATCACAGAAGGGCTACAGAGCTCACTATCTCTCAGCAAGGTCCTAATGGCACACCATCAACCATCCAATGGGTTTGGAATAGCTTGTTTAAGGGTCTTAAACTGGCTCACACTCCTACTTATAACAGGACCTAGAAAAACCCCACAGGAAGGGAGACTTTTGCAGCAAGCAGCAGGCCCTGCAGTTAGCAGGGGATGCTGGCAATCCTGGGCATCCACCACTGAAAGTAGTTGTTCCTCACACATTTACCTAGTTAGCTCCTATTCCCCATTCCAACAGAGGCACTCTCTTCATTTCTTATTCTAGACCAGTGACGTCCAACCAAGGTGCTGTGAGATCCTTTTAAGGGTGTTACAGGGAGCCACACAATATTACCACCCTCATTCATACTCAAGCATGGGCAGAAGTGCTGGTTGCTTCTATATCATTATTCCCCCTGTCTCATTAGTAGGGGTGTACAGAGTGGGCCCTATTCGATTCAGATTTGGAATCGATCCGAATCAGGGACAGTGATTCAATTAATTGATTTGGACCACTGTCCCCGATGCGATTCGTCTGAATCCGAATCTGAAGATTCAATGTCGATTCGGAGAATCAGCGATTTGGACATAGACACAGCTTTAAATGCTTTTTCTACATACCCCAAGGTACCAGCATGGCTCGTGATTGCTGCAATGCTGGGGCAGATGGAGCGTCCCACAGGAGTGTGGGGGGGCCCTCCACGTGCTTAGCAGCGAACCCAGAAGTGGACCAGAAGTCCACTTCTGGGTCCGCCGGGGAGTGCACAGGGGGACCCGCGCCCCATGCCTGGCTTGGGGATCAGCTGCGGCGGGGGGCCCCCCAGACCCAGGAGGCACCAGTCACCAAGCCAGGGAGCACACGGCGGGGGGGAAGGGAACGGGCAGCGCACTCTCCAGCAGGCCCAGAAGCGGACCAGAAATGGTTCTGGTCCATTTCTGGGTCTCCTACCAATCATGTGGGGGGCCCCCCCGCACTCCTGTGGGACGCTCCATGCACCCCAGCACCTCAGCATTCACAAGTAGCCTGGTACCTCGAGGTATGTAGAAAAAACATTTCAAGCTGTGTCTATGTCCAAATTGCCGAATCTCTCCTAATTGGTTCAGAGGGTTCAACTCGATTCGGAGAGATTAAAGGGTCCTCTGACTCAATTTGTATTTGGAGATTTGGCCACTGAATTGGGCCGAATCTCTGCCAAATCAAATCAGGGGTCGAAGTTTCGCACAGCCCTACTCATTGGACCCAAAGCCTTCCGAAATCCCTGCAGTTAATTAGAGCTGTGAGATGAAATTTTCCACACAGAATTTTTTTCTTACCAAAAAGCACAGATTAAGACTAATGACATATTTCACAAACTTGTGTCATGTTCAGCAAATTGTTTCAAGAAAAATAATTGACAAGACTTCCAGGAAAGCTGAAATGTTTGGCTTTGACAATTCTTTAAAAGAAATGCTTTGAATTTTTTGAGACACAATGTTAATTTCTTTAAAAAGTTGTTTCAGTCTTACTATTCATCTTATTCCTGCCCCCCCACCAAATCCCTCTCTTAAAATGAAGCATAGGACTTCTGAGTCCAAAAGCAGAAATGCCTGTTGCCTGAGCTGAAAGACCCCAGCCTATGGCAGGTGCATCAGCTTCTACCCGAGACCCAGCTATTAGTAGTGGTGGACAGCACACCACACGCAGGTCATTACAAGCTTGGCTAGGGAAGCCCATATTGAACATCAGGTTCACTCCTCAAAGCATTAATAAGAAACCTAGTCAACACCCTGCATCCAACACCGTTCTGCTTCCCTTTATTGGCATTTCCAGCTTCTGTTTCGCAGGCAAAGGAAATAAACAAAAAGGTACCTTCCACAGATATGTCAGGCTGACCTTGTTAAGTCAAGATGACCTCAAGCTTGTCTGTGTAATGAAGTCAACTGCATAATTATGGTCGTCTCAGGGAGATGCTAATAAGTCTCGGGGTATGTGAAATGTCACCAGCCAGTAGGAACATGGGGATGGAAATGCAGGCAATCACAGTGAGCAGCCTCTCATAAAGTTTCGGGGAAGGTGGCTGAGGGCTGTTTGGTTTGTACATTCTTGAAGGATGCTCACCACAGGAGGAAGAAAAATGTTAGAGAGAAAAGATCATCACAAAGGATAACATTTCATACTTCTGCCTCTTGGATACCATTCTGTACAATGAGGGCCTGTTTTGCATCTCATTTTTACCACTAATAAGCTGGCACAATGCCAGGGACTTCAACAGTCACTCGTCATTTGTAGTGGCCTGTGGGAACCAAGAAGAAATTTAAAGAGAAAGTGTGGCTCAGTGGTTTGAACACTTGCGTAGGAGCCTTGGTATTCCAGACCTTGCTCTGAAACACACTTACTCTGTAACATGGACACATCACTTAACTTCCCATGCCTCAATTCCCACTCTGTAAAACAGGGGCAATAGCTCTTTCTTATCTTTCACTTGGGCATCAGACTCAACAGCTATTGCAGAACTCAACGGTGCATACACCATGCTCTGTAAAGAATGATGGTGCCAATTGAATGTCATGGGGATGCCGGTAAACAAATGCATTGAAACCTTGTGAGGTGTTTGGATACTATGGCCAAATCTGGACCATATAGGGATGTAAATGAGAGAGAATTGGCCCTAAATTTTGGGAAGTAAGGAGAGAATGCACCAGAAAAAAAATCTAGATTGTTATAATAAGCAAAAGCAGAGAGGTTTGGTTGCTCATTATAACCCCTCATTTTTTATTTTTTTAACCAAATCCCCATCCCATTCATTTCAGTGTGGACAGGATCATGGTCATAGGAAAAGAAGAAATGGAACTGGAAATTAGTAGAGCTGTCTTACAGCGAGTTGTGTCCTCCAGAGGATTGGAATAGCTCATTTATTCAATTTTACCACACATCTTCAATCCATAGACTGATGAAGGATCTCTTTTGAGAACAGGCCTTTATCATGTTTCCAGGTACAAAGAGTAGTCAGGCTTTCAATGAGAACAATTATTGTCATAGTTCATGAGGATGATAAAAAACAAAGGACAAAAGTGAAGGCTTCGTGGGAGGGAGAGGACACAGTGTATGCATCTTCAACAGGCTTTGCTGAATCAAATGTGAAATGGTGGCTGGGCTCAGCAACAGCAAAAACTTCAAGGGACAGTGCCCTGAAAACAAAAGCATCTCTCTGACATATTTCAATTCACCAGCTTTCTATGAAGTTTTATCTTCAGCTTTCTGCTTGCTTCCATGAAGTGTTTCACAGTATTTCAGCAAAAAAAAAAGCAAAGGATGATCAATGAAAGTACTGAATTTGTAATCTCTAAGAAGGGACTGGATTAAGGGTTCCAATACAAGGCACATCCAAGATCAGTCCTCACCCATTTGAGGTCCCGTCATCTACAGGAGACCTGTCCCACTCATACTCAGTAGCTTCTAAGCTTTCAGGACAGGGATTGTCTTTCCATTTCACCTATACCTATACCTAAATGTGTGTGCATGTGTACAGAACTCAGCATACTGGACTACAATCCATGATCGGGCTTTTATATAAAACAACATTGACAATAATTTCTATCGCCAACATCTATCATTTATTTTTTGTTCTTCCTTCTCAATTAGAGGTTTCTAAAGTTATGCACAATGCAATTTAATTGTGTGTTTTACAGAGACGTTCCCCTCCCTCCTCCCCTCCATAACTGAAATAAAATTGAGACCAATACCCATAAAGGAGAATAATAAAATAATCTCTTCCATTAAATCCTAATTTAACAACTTCCCTTTGTTGCACAACACACCTAGCTGTCTTTGTCTGTTAGTAATGTGCTCCTTCATTCCTTCTTTGAGACTCCCCCTTTCCATCAAATCCCTCCTCCTGGCACACTAAGGTACAGATTACTTTTTCATAAAATGCAATTTCACCCAGATCTCATTACTTACTCTCTTAATGTATTTTCTTAGTTTGTTTCGTCTACAATTTCTCTCTCACTCTATTCTGCTGATAAAATGCCCAGGCAAGGTGCTTTGGAAAGCAGCTTGCTGGAGCACATTAATTAAACCTGTTCTTGTTTTGGGAATTGATGTCTAGCCTTCCTGACTTTGGATACCAAAGGCAGAATTTGACCCAGCTATGTATAGTGCAGAGGGGGCACTAGACAGCAGCACCATCTTGATTATGATCCTTTGTATTACTACAGCACATGGGCTAACCAGAAAATGGAGAAAGAGGAGGGATAGCCTGCAGAAAATTCCAAGTCTTTAGCCAAAAGCCAGCACATTTTCATTCAGAAATGATGCTATGGTGAATTATGGAAGTTGTAGCTCAGACGTCCTATGTACTCCATCTCCTCTAAGGTACAGACTCCGTCTCCTATGATCTCATCATTATCTCCTCTCTTAGTGAGAGGTGGGTTGGAACATCATGGCAGTTGCATGGCTCCAGAGTACTATTGGAGATGAAGTCCTGCTGAGGAGCTCAGTCCACAGAGGAGCAAGAGGTTGTAAGAGACTAAGAAAACACTCCTGAACTGAAATATTTCAGGATTTGGTGAAATATCAGACACAGTTTGGGTTTTGAACATTCGGTTATATAACTAAGGAGTTTATTTTTTTCCATGTGGAAAAGAGGCATTTTTGGGGGAAAGAAGTTTTTGAAAAACCCACTATTATATAAAAGTGGTGTAGATGACCTCTACTTATCAACCAGAGGCGGCAAATGAAAGCAAGGTATCACTCTGCCAGGCATATGAACTAAAAACCAGGTTCTAATACCATCGCTTAAACTGGTTTGCATCTTTCTTATCCAGCAATCTCACTGAGACAATGGAGAGTTGAGAGTTTAAGAGATTGCCCTAGAGTCACAAAGGGGCTAATGGCAGGAGAGGAAATCCACCCTACATCTACTGAATACCAACCTATCTCTGCAACCACTTGGCAAGGTTTCCTTTTTCCACCTCTGTCTGTCTAAGAGACATGAATCCTAGATCTTTAGTACCAATGCACAGGTCTTTCCTACTTGAATTAAAGGACAAACTGGTTCTTATGGCTTTTATCCTCCCTTTGGTCCAGTTATGAAAGGAGAAGATGGCCACATTTCCTAAGCTTTACATTCTACCTGTGCCATGATTTCACAGTGTGCAGTGCATGATTCTCTTGGCAGAGGGTCACACTGACTTTCTCCTTGCCTCTTTTGTGATAGCAAGCTCCCCAGGGATTCATAAGCAGAATGAAAAAACAACTCTGACCACACAACAACTGCAAATATGGCCAGTCTCTGCACAGGGAAGCCCAGGATGTGAAAGTCTCATTCTTCTGTCATCCAATTCCTTGAGCATTGGTTAGGCCAAATCTGGCCATTAGACTGGCATTTTTCCAAACCTAACCATGCCCCACCATTTAGGTCACTGATGAAACTTCCCTCTCATGAACACATTTATGCCAACTCTGGGCACTTTTGAAAAATCTCCTTATATTTATTATTGAGCATTAACCAATGAGCTAGTGAAGCTGCTGGTGAACAACCACTCACCATGAAGCCTATGCACTGAAATCTACAGTCTGCCAACATCAGAACTTAACAGCAGACCCAGTCCTGGGGAATGAGAAGTCTGCCATAAGAGGCTTAAAGTACAACTTTGGGTCTGGCCTGAGCTCAAGCCAAAAAGAAGGATGGAAAAAAGCTGTAATTACAGGCAATATTTTTACTCCTTAGAAGATTAACAGGTCAGCAGAAGAATTTAAGTATCATTCATTTTTGGATTCCAATTTAATAGCAAATAATCCAGCACTCAGATATGAAGAAAATATATTACCCTTGGGAATTCTCACCAAGTCCATAGGAGGCAAGACCACAGCAAAGGTCAACAATTAAACAGACAGCCCTTCTTGCTGACGTGTATAAAAACAACTTGTCTCCTCCCAGCCCCCACTCTTCCTTGTGCATGCAGGAGCTTAAATAAGACTCTCTATTCAATAGCACTCCCATTTTTCAGTAACATTCAGGCAAACACACCATTTTTAATGTGTCTGAAGGGGGAAATTTATTAAAGAGGCAGTGTATTAAAAATATGCAAATGAACCCAGTAACTATGCAGCCCCATGAGACTGCAGGCTGAAATGTCATCGGGTTTTTTTTCTCCAATTTTATGCACTAGGATGCTTTATAGGTCCCTTTTTTTATACTGTAACTGGGAGCCTGATAGATATTTAATCTGTTTGAAAATAATTGCAGTAATAATGATTATTTTATTGGGTTTAAATATGTCCTGAAAAGGAAAAAAAATGCACTGAAATTCCACAGAAGAGAGAAAGAGTTGCCATGTATGTATGTAAAAAGGGTGTGTGCCTCTATGCGTGTGTGTGTATAAGAGAGGGAAAGAAGTATGTAGCAGTGCACATATTTGGGTTTATGCATGTGTGTGTGTCGATATCTAAATCTGTTTGTGTATACATGCATACCTAGCGGCATATGTGTGTGCATAAATATCTAGTTGTGTACACATTTGTGTACATATTTGGTTATAGTTATCTATCTGTGAAGGTAGACAGAAGTACATGTGCACATGCATCTGTGTGCATGTATGCAACTTAGGTGCATATACCTCTGCAGGAATGCCTGACTATGTATGTACCATATTTGCCTCCAACTATGTTAGGACCCTGACTTGAACATAGAGTTTGAGGCCAAATGCATCTCAAGGATGAGTTCAACAATGCCATTGGAGTGACATGGAGATGGATCTCCTTATAGTTCTGTCAAGTCCCCTCCTGTCTCTCAGGAGATTTCCAGTTCTAGAAAAAGAACACAAGGGACTAATTGTCCCATTAAGACCCTTTACATGTGGGGACAATTCCTTATAAGAAACTACCCTCCTTCCAGTTCTTCCTAAAACTATACCCCTAGCTTCTTGCCAGCCAAAATCTGCAACCTGACAACAACTAGGGAAGGGCCTGGGCTGTGACAGCTTCTCCAGATTGGCTGTAAATTACTCATAACATTATTATTTTGTCACCTCATCCTCCCTTTTTCACCGCACTCATTTCTCTTATCCACATGTTAGCCTTTGTTTTGGAGACTGGAATTTCCCTGGAGCTGGGATGGTTATGGTCAATTGGTCATGAGTATGTACAGTGTCTTGCACCCTGGGCCCCTAACCTGGCTGTGGTATCTACAGGCTACTGCACCATAACTAATAACTCTAAACCTTTCTAAGAGCAGCGTTGAGATGGGAACATTTATTTTCTTGTCCACAGGATCCCTCTCCAAATCTCCTCTTTGAAACTTCTATGTTAAGCATCCCCAGGGCGCTCAAAAGCAGTGAGACCAGCACTCTCTGCTCTTAATTCCAGGGAACAGGCACCTTTCAAGTTATTTTTATAAATTCTTCATACCCAATCCCTACCTAATGCCAAAGCAAATTATCTGGAGCCTTTTTCACTCACTCACTTCCCCCATTCTGATCTTCCAGGTTACTGCAAAGCAAGTCTTTGCTTGCAAAGGAAGATAATGTAAAAGCCAGATTTGGCCCTTACCAATTTGTGAAGACTTCCCAAGCTACATGTACAGCACACTGGAAAGAAAGGAGAAGTGTTCCATTGTATCACATCCATTTCTCATGACAGTGTTCACATCCAGCACTGTCAGGTGACAGATTCTGCAGCCAGGAGGGGCCATAACAGGCAACTTTTCAGGTCTCCTGCCAACAACGACATGGAAGGGGATTCCTCAGAGCCACAGAGTGACCCAGAAGTAGACCCAGGATTAAATCTCAGGCCTTTCAGTGCTAACATCAGGCTTCCAAATTACATGGGCTACCTTTAGCAGTAAAAGATCCTGATGTCTATGGAAAGCACAGGGTGACTTTAGCTACCTCGGTCCTGTTCAGCCAGGGTAAGGAAGAGCAAAAGGGGCAAGTTTGCCAAATAAAAGGGTATTTGAGGAGGTCTGATATGTGATGGGGCTTCTATAGAAGAGCACTAAAGGAAAGAAAAGGAAATGCAAAATTAGCCATCCCCAGCACTGAGGAGAGAAAATACTGAGTAGGTCTCCATATTTCAGTGCTGTCTGTATGCATTTTACTATCAATTCTACCAGACAATGGCTGTCAGATAGAAAGCAGATCAAGTGTATCCAGTGTACTGAGTATGAACAAAAGCCCTGAAGCTTCAGGCTCATAAGTAAAAACATTACCATCTGAGCCATACTATGGAATTTATCAGAGCTAGTTGAAGTGCTGGTTGGTTTCAATGGCTATTTATATGATACTCCCATGAATATGGGTGTAACTTCACCCACAATAGCACTATGGCATCAGTCCTACTGACATCCTATGAGTCCTCAAAGTTTTCAAGAGCACAGAAACAAATCCAGTGGCTTGACAACAGGTGTCATCCTGCAGCTCTACTGAAATCAATATCAAAGCATAGTCCCATTGATCAGTTAGTGCCAAATGGAGCTCTCTCTCCATGGGTAGGTACTAATAGACAATGCCAGCTACTAATTTCTACACCCACCCCATTCTTCACATTCAGCACTGAGCACTACTGCCCAGAGGGTGTCCTCAATACATTAAGCTCTTCCTTTCCTTGAGATTTAATAGGACAGTTACAGTATGTGAAACCCCAATCAGTTATACAGCATCTATTTATCTCATGCAGTTGTTAAGCCTCCATAAATATGTTTTCCATCATCAATTGGTGCTTAATTATTATACAATAACTGTCTCAATTAATTGAAATGGGAGCCCCTGTTGGAGACACTTCATTTAACAGATGAGCCACCATGTTTCCTCCCATAAATCTCTGCACAGATTGAAATGTCAGAGGGTCTTAAAGCCACTGTAGAGTTGTAGATAATGTCTTTGTTTATGGACAAGAGGAGCATCTCCAGCAAAGCTTCTTGAGTCAGCACAGATTCCGCTTGTTTGGTTTTATGAGAGTGTATGAAGACTATAAACTTGGAACAATTTTTCCAATTACAATTCATATGGCTTATAAATAAATGCACAGTTGTTAGTTCAGTGGGTAGAAAGATCAATCTCCATCACAGGAAAGCGCAGCATAGGCCCAGAACCAGGTATCAAGGGGCATCTCTAATACTTTTACTGGGTTGATGGGTGCCAACAAAATTGGGAAGCCTCAAGAAATAGTCAGCCATGGACATGTTTGAGATAAGGAAGATTCCCTTTTTTAAAAGCAGATATTTGTCAGAACAATACTTCTTATTTAGTTGCTTCCTCCCCAGAACAACTGAGGAAATGGTTTTGATTCATCCTTAGAGATTCAAAGAACAAAGGGTTTCCCAAAGTTTTTAGTTCTTTTGCCAAGCAACACCTCCCTCAAAAGTTAGACCCACGAGACATGTCTACACCTATCTCTGTGCCACGCTTGAGAATGTAGAGATG